>NC_083350.1:7722500-7990000 GCF_030254825.1 Meriones unguiculatus | reverse complement strand
TAGGTGCGTGTTTATCAAGGTAAGCATTCCAACGCTGATAGAGCCCTATCCCATTATGAAATATCTCTCTCTCTCTCTCTCTCTCTCTCTGTGTGCATTTGTTTTAGTGCACACACCCATGCATGCACCCAGGTGTCTGCCTCCATTGCTTTCCATTGTTTTGTTTTGTTTTTTTATGGAAATGGCAAATCTCATTGAATCTGGGGCTCATCAGTTAGCTAGACTGGCTGTCCAGGGAGGCCCTAAGGTCCCCCTGCCTCCTCCTTCTCTAGTGGCAGAATTTCAGGCTCACAGCGCCACACCTGGCTTTATTAACATCCATCCTGGAGCTCCTAACTGAGGCCTCATACCTGTGCAACAGACACTACCCACTGACAGGCCTCTGACACCCACTCATTATGAAACATTTTTATTCCTAAAAAATCCTCATTATCCAGAAAGCCTCTAATGTATCAACACTAAGAGAAAAGAAAATACGCTATTCAGCTAAAATTATGCCTGACAATGTTTAAATGCAACATATGAAAATATGAATCAGTATTCACTTTCTAAGTGTGATGCCTATTATAACACTTGGGGAATTATTTGCTTATTATTCCCTTTAAAAGACAAACTGTTAGTTACTACACGATCAAAACGGTTTTTATTTTTACCGTGGATAAGCTAAAGTGCTTTCTTGTAGAGTATTTGATTGTATTTTCAAAATACCTGATCATCAATTAAAAGCCTTGTGTCTGAAAGGTTCCTAACCCACTGCGTTAGTAAAACAATTTCAAATTACAATGTCATTTTTCGAAATGATTGTCTTTTGTGTGCTAATGGTACCTTTTCTCCTTTAAAACTGTTATGGGTCTCTGCAGTGATAAGTGTAGTTCTTTCAGCAGGGCCAGTGCGGCTCAGCATACTGATGCGGCCTTGAGTCTCAGTCCAGAAAGGACATTCTGTCAAAACACCTCACGAAGTCTGTTTTTGTAGATGAGTTCCATCAGCCCTGAACAAGGCTGTTTGTCTGTGGGGACCCCTCAGACCCTCACTTCAGACAATGCCTTAGCACAATGGGCCTGGCTGGTTCCTGGGCAAACTGAGGTAAAAAGGGGATAGTCCCCTGGCACTGGGAAGTCCTGAGCCCAAAAGGCTATAAATTGAGAGCTTGAAGCATTCTGCATCATCTGTGTGAGTCAGACCGGTCTCTGGTTGGGTGACTACATCAGGAGGACATAGCTGCCGGGTGCCGAGAACTACCTGGATGCTAGACATGTGACAGTCATTACGGGCTCCACAACCATTTAACCATGGTCTAAGCCTGCCTGAATCTGTAGTCAGAGCAGCAGTCCTGACCTAGCCTTTATCTAGGACTCAGGCTGCGACTGCTGCCTTCCTGCTGGACTGACCTCTCGGAGAGTCTCATGTGGAGTCAGTTGCTCTATGGCATAAAGCTTGGGACAGAGAACAGGAGGACTGGTGTGTGCCGAGACACCTGCCTGCATGCTTCAGCTAGAAACTTCCCTGGACCTCGAATTCCAGACCTGAAGGCGGCTCTGTGCAACTCAGAGCTCTATCCTGGGCAGGCATTTAGGCTCCTGGATGGCAACCTGTTTGCTTTACCACAGACCAACTCCTAAGACACTGGTCATTTAAGAGGCAAGATCACAAGAGCTACCTCTGTCTTTGTCTCTTTCTCTCTGTCTCTGTGTCTGTCTGTTTCTATTTGTCTCTGTCTGTCTCTTTCTCTCTTTCTGTATCTCTCAGTCTCTTCATCTCTGTTCTGTGTCTGTCTGTCTCTATCTCTCTCTGTCTTTCTGTCTCTCTGTCTTTGTCTCTGTCTCGCTCTGACAAAGACTTAAGAAGCTGCACTGGGCTTTCATGATCCCCAGTATCTGACTTTTTCATGCTCTTTGTCACATAATCTATCCCAGACTCCAGCACATGATGTGAAACTCCTGCTACCTCCTAAAGGACGTAAAAGTCAAGTGTTTCCCCTTATTCAGAGAACCGTTCTGAAGTTTCTCCTCTGGACCCCCTCCTACTCCTTCATGCTGCCCTGTTGGCTGTCTCCTGAGAAAGCTTGCTCCACAATCATGATGACCTGAATCAAGTTAGAATTACCAGCAACCATGCATGTGGTCGGGTGTGGCTATGAGTGCCTATAAGCCCAGCACTGTTGGGTGGAGAACGGATGGGTCAAGGGATCGTGAGTGATCTTCAGGTTCAGTGAGGACAGTAAGGCAGAGACAAGGTCTCTACAGATGGAGCTATGCCCCATCTTTTGGGTTTCTTTTCACGCCTAGCATAGGCATGTCATGATTAAAGGTTTATATCCTACACCCTCCTCTCTCTGTCCCCTACATCTATCTTTTTCTCCAGAGTAACAGGCTTTTGTGTCATGTACGATGCTTTTGTTTTGCATTTTCAGAGGTACAGAATTATCAAAATTTATGCTTGCATTACATCAACTAAATTACTTTTATACTGCTCCATAAAGTAGCTTTTGAATTTTATCTAAAGTACATATCAAAGAATTACTGTGGCATTACCTTGAGAAGTCTTTCTCCTGTGTGCACTGGGTACACATTGCTACACGGAGTAAACATGCTATATATTTTATTGCTTTCTCATTTATGAACCTCAGATCCCTTTCTCTTGCTGCAAAATAGACTGCAAATAACATCATTTTTATTTGTTAAGGGAGTACCGAAAAGAATATAATTGCACTTGACCTATTTTTCAAGCATACATATAATTTTGTATAATATAAATGTAGAACTGAAATTGATGAGTTGAAAATGACAGGGGTTTAAATTGTTGACAGAACCTGGCAATTGCCTTCTAAAATGCATCTTAACTCAAAGCCCCAATTTATCAGAATGTAAATTTCCCTGTGTTCTGTGCCCATAACAGGTTTGCAAGCAAACAGTAACTTTCATGTTCAAAAATAGAATATTATGTCGTTGTTTTCCACTTTTTCCCAATAAAAACTTTATGTAAAATTTTATTTGTAGTTATTCAGTCATTAACTTTTGATCTTAACTTTTTTCTTGAATTATCTTTTATCTTACTGTTAGTTAAGTGCGCTGTGAAGCTCACTGAGTTTTGGTTTCTCCTATGGCTAAATAGTCTGCATCTCTAACTTGGACTCTATTTCCACTGTGACAAATACTTTTAAAAGCTTCTGTTGCACAAATCTCTTAAAAGTTTCTTCTTCTCCAGAGTTTTTGTGTTGAACAAGAAATCCTTCCATATTCTAAACTAAAACACTAAGGTTAGAAGCTGGTGAGATGGCTCTGTAGGTAAAGGCCTCAGAGGAGATGGCGTAGGAGTCAACTGGGTTTTCTAATCTGTTTCTCTGTGATATTTTGTAGCTTAAAACATCTATGTCTTTGATCTGCCTAGAGCTGAATGATTTTTAAGTAGCTTATAGTTGATACTCAGTTTCTCCTGGGGCATAATTATTTAAAAGGACAGCTATTTTGTATGTGTCTGCCATGTAGTTGAATCTCATGTTCAGTGTCTTCCTTGCCAGGTTGCTGTTTTGACTAGTCCATCATATAGATTTAAACCTGTGCCAAAATCACAATGCTAAAACATTCTGGAAAGCAGGTGAAAGATCACGCATTTGTCCCAGGATGTAGGATTCCGGTCAATTTGTCTGTGGTTGGAGGATGCTGGTAGAGGACTTACTTCACATATGCCTTTAGCTTGCTGTCCCAAGGTCATGAGCCATATGTCTAATCAGCCAAAGGAATAGTGTTCCTCATCTTTCTGTGGCTGAGGAACTCCTGGACAGTGAGACTTGGGCAGTTACAATGAAGATGACCTGGACAGAAAGAGCTTTGCCTCTGTTCTGTGCTTTCTTCACATTGTCCAGGCTACCTCTGCTTGGTGGACATGTCTGTCAACATCAAAGCCATTGCTCTCAACTCCCTAGCTTCTAATTTACCTTCTAGGTACATGTTCTAGTTTGGTTTTTGTTGCTATGATAAACAATGTGAGCAAAAACAACTGAAGGAAGAAAAGAGGTTTTCTTTGGCTTGCACTTTCAGATCACAGTTGAACCTTGATAGAAGGATAGATAACAGGACAAGACCCAGATAGGAGATAAAGCAGAAACCATGGAAAAATCTTCCTACTGGCTCCCTCCCTCCTGCCTGTATTCAGACAGCTTTCTTATACAACCATCTGCACAGAGGTGACACTGACTACAGTAGATTATTACCAATTAATAATCAAAACAACTGCATCACACCACATACCTCCAGACAAGCCTGACCATGGAACCCCCCACTGATACTTTTGCAGTTAATTGACGTCTGACACTAGCCAGGGGAGCACACATCCTCATTCCATCTGTCTAGTGATACTTTATGTTCTGTTATAGTTATTATAGTTATTACAGTCATTCACATTTTGGCTCAGATAAACTCATGTTTTATTTCAGACCTGTTATTTTATGCCAATGATATGAGTAGAATATGGATGGCTGGAAGACAGCAGAAATGGATCATGGATCATCCAATGAAACAACAGTAGATGATAGACAGGTAAAGGATAATTGATTATAGACAGACCAAAAAGAAACACAGCCAGGCTTCTACAAAGGCTAAACAGGGATTTACGCTGGGTTTTCTGAGTTCTGATGGCCTAAGTACCTCAGTAGGGCTTTCAAAACCAAGGAGCGTAGACCTCTGTGACTCAACAATCACGTCGACAAAGATCTCCTGCACGTGTGTGATGTGTTATGTGAGTGCTGAACAGAATCTCTCACAAGCCCTAGAAAGCCTATCTCTATGGAGTCCTAAAACAGAGCAAGTAAGTGTTGCCGTGGAAAAGGAGAACAGTGGCCTCTCCGAATTGAAACTTGGCTTTCTGGAGAGATCAAGATCTATAAGACTTAGGAAGTAGACAAAACAAGTCTCTGGAAGTTCCTGAAACTGAGAAGGCCCATCCCCAAAGTTGTGTAAGCAGTGGCAGATGGTGAGGAGAGGATTCTGTTACTGGCAGGCCTGTGGGGCAGCTGTTTGAGGAGCACACCTAGGGTGCAGCTTTAGTGAGCTATCACCCACCTGGGGTGGGCTGTGGACTGATGCAGCTGCCTTTGAGTCATCCACGCTCTTGTATATAATTCTTCACTCATGCTTCGGTAAGGAGTCTCAATACACTCACCAATTCACTGACCTAGACTGGTGGAATTGTCACTCTGGTCTGTTGCTGGTGCTCAATTTGGGGAGAATAAAAGTTTGTTTTTGTCTCTCTGGGAAAAGCCACAGAGCCGGTATTTTTATGTGAATGCTGCAGAATCTTTAAAAAGGCAGAATAGTCCTCAGAGGGAGAGGGCCATTGGGGAATCTTAGAAGCAAGTTCTTCTGAGTTGTTGGAAAATATTGACAAAGGCAAAGAGAGCTGGGGACCACTGTGGCCCTGAGCAGGGAAGGACAAAGCAGAGGAATGGAAAGTCCTATTCACTCCTGATGACAGGCTGGGGTGGGTTACATGCCCACTGTGAAAAGATAAATGCAAGAAACGTCCATGGAAATAAACCTGGGTGGCTGCTTTAGCCGTGGCAGTTCAGTGTTTTGATCTTGGATTTAATAAATGGCCACAATAGCCAGAATGTAAAGAGGAAAGCTAAAACTATAGAGAGAAAAATCGATTGAGTCCCTGGAGTAGAGGTGGGGTGATTATTCTTAGACAAAGGAATTGCAGGACAGCCTGTCGGCCACATAATTGATGAACACACCAGTAAATTTAAGGGACAAGAGCTTAAAAATAAACAGCTTCTGTGTTGCATTAAGCGCTTTATTCCAACCTATGGTTATGGAAGTCTGTTATAGTTTTGATATAGCACAAAAACCTACTTGGAAACACACAACTGTGTTTTCCTTCAGAAATCCCATTTCTGACCTGAAGGGACACACATATTCTTGAAGAACATCAACTCCCCCCTTTTCTGCACTATCACAACACATGAGCTCTTGAAGACCACCCATCACTGTGTGTGTTGGAGACCCTTCTGAAGGTTTTGTCTACCGTGCTGGGTAGTTGAGGATCATCATAGCCTAGCGGACTCCCTGCAGAAGAGCAAAGAGGTGTTGTGCACCACAATGGATTGTGATTTTAGGTCTTTTGAACTTGGGATAATGCAGAGATAAGAGGGAAAAGAGATGAAGGAGGAAATGAGAGAGGGCATATATATATAAGTGTATTTATGAATATAAATAAATACATAAATATATAGGGATATTGTTGCATATAGACATAAAAAGACAGATAGATTGTGTGTGTGTGTGTGTGTGTGTGTGTGTGTGTGTGCGCGAGTGAACACACCCAGCCCAACATGCCACACAAACAACAGCGTCACCTTCACACCTGGCAAAGGCAGCCAAAATGTGGAAATAGGCTGTGCTCGTCTGCATTCTTTTAGGCTGAGAAAGGTAGTTATTAATACCACCACATGGTGACCAGAAAATTAAATCTGTCAAAGATATCACCTTTGGTTGTCTTCAATATGCCTTTGCAATCATTATTTTCCCCAAAGAAATTGAGAAAATACATAAGAGCCTTTAAAAAATGTGAGCTTTGGGGACCCATGCTGATTCTACACATAAGAACTCTGAGAATAGAAAGTGAGGAACCTGGAACAGGTGAGGCAAAGCAGCATACACAGGTGCCTGCTGTGTGGACCTGATGGCCTGAGTTCAGAAGCTATGACCCATGGTGGAAGGCAAGAAAGTTGTCTTCTGGTTCGACATAGGTACCCTGCCATGTGTGTGTGTCCTCCACACACAAACGCCACACAATATAACAAGGGTAAGAAGTCTGGCTTCTGGGAGTTGCTGCCCCTTCACTGTCCTACAATTTATTTTCAGGCCATTCCACTTAAAGGAGGCGGTGAGGGATGCAGTGGAAATTTCAGATGTCACCTCATGAGAACATGGCACATTTTTTGAGGATTCTTTTATAAGATTTTATAAGGCTCTTACAGTGGCAACCTTAATGTATCCCTGACTAAGTTCTAAGCATCTGAGCTGAGCACAGCCTTGGCTCAGATGCCTTCCCTGGCCTAGATCCTTTCTTGCTAAAATTATTTCTAATTTCTTTTTAAATATATACATTTGTGTATGTGGTTTTAGAGCACCCAGGGAGCATCTCCAGGTACTGGGTATGTATTGAGACTCCTTGGGGAAGGACTGGGGTTTTCCCTTCTTCTCAACAGATCTCAGAGCCTTCTCCAAGTAAAACAGGAATTCAGTTTTGAGAAGAACAAACACTTCTGAGGAAAGGAGGCTTGCTGCCCATGTACCTTGCAGCTGGCATTGCCACTAGAGCCTTGGCATGTATTATTTACCAAGCCACAGAATGCTCTCACTAGAACCTTGGCATATGTCATTTACCGAGCCACAGAATGCTGTCACTAGGGCCATGTATTAGCATGTATTGTTTACTGCCCCACAGAGAGCTGGAGCCGGTGGCCCAAGCAGGTGCTGCTCTCGCCGGGTTTGCTAAGGCAGGCCCCTATGGCAGGCCCTACCTGGAGCAGCCACATCTGCTTCCAGATCACACTTGGGGTACACATCTGCCTCCCAGGTGCTGGCACACCTGTGGTTGTTGCCAGCTCCCCCTGACAGGCACAGGGTGACTGGTGAGCTTCCTCAAGCACCATCTACTGGACAGAAGACCTGTTACCCTTCTAGGAAGCACAGTCTACTCACCCTTGAACCTTCCTGAATTTTGACTCAGTGCTGTTCTTCAAAACAACCACTCTGATAGATTCCACTTCGGCATTTAGTTTACAGTCTCATTGAAAAGATAGCATTTATATTCCTTTTAATGTTCAAGTATTTATTATGACTTATTGTAGAAAATCGAATGGAAAAATAACCAATTCCTTTGAGTTAAATGTGCATACCATATGGCCTTCAGTATTAGAGAAATTACAGTATTAATTTGTAATTTATTTTAAACATAAATGTTTCAGCTTTTAAACATTATGAAAAAATATTATAAATCTTAAAATATAGAACTGTAAGATGATTTTCATATTCAAAATGTGGTAAAAAAAAAAAACGATGACAAATAAAATCAGATGCTAATGGTATCAGAATGCAGTAGGTGTTAGGATCATGTCCTCACCCCTGAGGTTACTAGAGAAAAGAGCATGGAGTGTGTTCAGTGGCCAAGGACTGGCTTCCTCCACAAATACTGTTATCTCATTCATCCTTCCCAGAAGCCCAAAATAAGATGAAACATTTAGTCCTGAGAGTAAATAAAGTTCTTATTGATGAGGTTTGACTATGCTTTTTTTCTTTTAATTTTCCCTTGCTGTAGTATAGCTCTGCCAGCTGTTGTTCCTTGTGACCTCCTCAGAAGTTAAAACCACACACTCTCTGCTTGGATTTACCTAGTGTCTAGGATCTGGTAGTATCTCTTCTCCTTTTCATAAGTTTGCTTGTTGTAGACAGGTTAGTTTTGCATAGCTATGATGAAAGTACTGAGAGGATGCCTTGATTAAGTTTGGCTCATGGTTTGAGGAGGTTTGTTGCATAGGTGTTGGCCCCATGAACTTGGGAAGAATGTTATGGCAGCTGATAATATGCAAAAGAGCTTCTGGCAGGGGGTGAGAATGTGCAGCACTCAATACAGATATGTGTGAAATTTTCAAAGAATCAAAAGGAAAGCATTTCCAGGGGGTGCCGTAGGGGACAAAGCAAGATGCAACCTTAAAGGACACACTCCTTGGGACTCCTTCCAGTCAGGCCCCGCCTCTGACCTTTTACCTTCTATCAATGCAATCAGATATTAAGCCATAAATTAAGTCAGGGTCTCATAATCTAATCTCTGGGAACAACTCCCGGGCCACATCCAGAAGCACACTTTACTTGTAACCTCAGCAACTCAACTCTAGTCAATCTAACACCCAAATTTGTTTCCTCCAGACGTCACATTCTACCCTTGGCCTCCCATCTCCATCTCCTAAAGCTTGACACAATTAGCCCATTTCCATGAGCCTGTAACAGTTCCAACATTGTTCAAAAGCCATGTTAAAAGTCTCCTCTGCAACTCAAGGCAAATCTTACCGATCAATCAGCTTAAATCTTTATTTTTTTAATTTTTTATTTAATTTTTATTAATTACACTTTATCCATTTTGTATCCCCCCATAAGCCTCTCCCTCCTCCCCTACCAGTCCCACCCTCCCCCCTTTCTGCATGCATGCCCCTCCCCAAGTCCACTGATAGGGACGGTCCTCCTCTCCTTCTTTCTGATCGTAGTTTATCAGTTCTCATCAGAAGTGGCTGCATTGTCAGGGTTCTAGGTTATCTCCATGAATAGTCCTTGGTTGGAGTATGAGTCTCTGGGAAGTTCCCTGTGTTCAAATTTTCTTGTTCTGTTGCTCTCCTTGTGGAGTTCCTTAAATCTTATAGCTCCAAATGCAGTACTTGGGATACACTGTGTCATGAGGCAAGTCTTAATAGACTCAGGTGGCCTTATCCCTGTAGCCTTGTTCTTTGCCTCCTACAAAGCTACAAGGACTCTTGCTTGGGCTCTGCTCATAGCCTGTAGCTACCCTCAGCTGGCATTCCTCATTGGCATCTCCAGCACCAGGAAGTCTACCGAACAGCTTAGGCTGCACCAACATAGCTTCACATATGCTGTCACAGATCTTCCCACAGAAGCTTTCTTCATGTTGGCTGGCCTCCTAGGCTTTCTTTGGAATTCTGGATGGAAGCATCCATGACATATAACTTTTGTGTGCTGGATAGCTATAAAACCAGCATCACATGTATGATCGCATGGTCTGTCACCAGCTTAAACAGTGGCTGATGCTTCTTGGACTACAACTACATTAGTCACTGAGTGCCCGTGTGGCTGAACCAGGGGAAAAGCATGCCCAGATTCCTCTATGAAAGCCTGAAGCCCTCCTCTTTGCTAAAAGAAAAAGTCTTTCTATGATGTTACAAATTTAGTACCTTGATTCCAAGAGGAAGCATGCCTGAAGTGTCTGGTTAATTCCTGAGGTTCTATCAAAGGATCCTTCCTCTTCTTCCAAAGTGTTTGTCTTCTCATTCACCATAATAATCTATTTAATGATCTTTCTTACCCAAAATTTCTACTTGCTGTTTTTCTGGCCAAGCTGCACATTTTTCAGACTTTTGTGTGTTGAGTTTTACTCTTGATTCTCTCTGTAAATCTTGCTAAAAGTAGAAAACAGTAACTGTGCCAAAATCTAAATTCTATTATGGCTTGAAACTTCCTCCATCAGATTAATTAGTCTATTTCTTTCTAATTCAGCTTCACTCTGAAAGCATCAAGACATAGACAAGATGGCCTTTCCCATTAACATTCTGCTCTTCTTGGCATAGATCAGCCACCATGCTTACACCATCTTGGGCTTTCTCTATGCTACAAACTTTCCTTAATTTTACCACAGACTAGTTCCAAAGAATTAAGACACCCCAGTCAGGTTTAGTGATAGTAATAACCCCATTTCTATGATACCATTTTTTTTACGTAGTTAATTATTTATTTATGTGACCAAAATATTTGCGTAAAGTAAAAGGAAGAAAAATTCATTCAGATGACAACTGTTTCAAAGACTTCAGCCCAGTTGCTCAGCCCCATGAGACTGGGAAAAATATCATTCTCAATTGTTAGAACAAGACAGAGCCTTCTAGGCTTCATCTCATATAGTTTATCTACCCTTTAGAAATTATGTATTATTGCAGTATGAATACACCAAGGAACCTATCCATCAAGTCAGAACTACCCCAATCTAAAGTCTCTAGAAGTTCTTTTCATATTTTCATAGACATATACAGAGGTATGCTTAATCTGTACAGAAATTCTCAGTCCAGTCAAGTTGGAGATCAAACTTAACCATCACAAGAAATAAATTCTGAGTCCTTTCAGGGGGAATAGGTGATGCTGAGGCAGGTACTAATCTTCTGTAACTTTGATGGCGTTTGTCAGGGAGATTATCGCAAGTGCAAGAAAAATCTACAAGGTCCTGAGACCCAGTTGCTCATCAGAAGCCTGCATGAAGTGGCCCAGAAATGGGTAAGAGTACAAGACATGTTTGCCAGTGGATGACACAATTTACACCAAAATGCAGTGAGAGAGTGTCAAGGTGCTGGACATGACAAAGGGAAATTGCTCCTAGAAAGGTGGTGAGCCTTTCTTCATGCAACCAAGCAATACACAGTCTTGGCCACCATTTTGAATGTTCTTCTTCTGTCATTTTTAATCCTGAATTCACACAGTGCTCACCAGAGCAACATATTATCCTACTATGCATACAAACTGATTGCTTTTATGTCTGAACATTTTTTCTCTCTCCTCAGGGGATATTCATATTTAGTAAAAAACAAAACAAAACAAACAAACAAAAAATGTTCAGGACATGCAGAGTTGCTATTTGCTACATTTGAGAACTCCCAGGACTGAGTTAGGATGTGTGCAAGACAGGAAGTAGGGAGAGTGGGCTGGACCTGGGTCCTGCAGGTGACATCAGTATGTAAGCTAGCTTTTGCTCTGTCTTTTATAGTAAAATGTTGAAGATGAAATCTGTTTCCTGGTGTCTTCACAGACTGCAAAGCTTCCCTCTGTGGTGGTGTGTGGGAGTCCGTATGCTGAGTGATGACTGAGGTGCTTACTTGCTTGTTCTTCCCTGTGATCCATCAGCCCCACTAACCCTTGGTTCAGACAGAATGCAAAATAATATTTTAAGGAAATTTGATTCCTGGGGTTGTTGCGCTTCCTTATACATAAATTACCCTTAAAGCAGAGTGGTTATTGAAATAAAAATTCCATTTCTCTTACACTGACAGTCTATCAGGGAGGCCAGGGGAGTGCCTTGCCACAAACAGGATGAGCGGAATTGGCCATGACATCAATGCGATTATTACAGTCATGCCTTTTATTTTTAATATTTTCCTGTGACAGATTTATTTCTTTTCAAATCATGAATATTTCTTCTGAGGAAAATATATATATATAGCTCCGGTATGTTTTTCTGATACAGAAAATTACTAGATGCCAAGCTATAAATGTAAGGAAATTGAAGACCCTAGCAGGTGACCTTAAGGACCAGGAAGGTGGAGAATTGTGATACAGCAGCTTAGGCAATTTCACTGCAGCTGCTTGGTTTGTGAAAAATGAGAAATAGGTTTTCTATTACCAAATATAATGAATTTCCTTTCTGTCCTGTCACAAATTGTCAAACTTCATTGAACAGAAAAAAAGATCTGGACCAGCGTTGGTAGGAGGGTGATATGATCGCCACATTGTCGAGAGAGGAGAGCTGAGGGATGTGACATCACTCTACACTGACCCAAAAGTTTAGACCAACGTAGTTACTGAGCAAGCTCATCCTCCACACTCTAACTTATAAATAAAATACTTTAAAGGTCATGGTGCAAAACTGCACACATGCATATTTGGGCTTGCACGTCATAAATGGACCCAAGGTAGGTCCAAGAAGAGGTTTAATCTCATCCTCAGGAAACCAAGGTGCTTGCTGGGTCTCTGTCACACCTATCATGAAACAACATGGGGGATGGGGAGGAGTCAAATGTGAGAAGAGCGAGTGACTCACAATACAATGTGAAGAGAGATGTGGTAGCTCTGGGAACATGGACATCTGGTGATGTCTACCTTATTACTTGAAGGTCAGACGCATCCTAGGTGCCAAAAGCATTTGTGCCACTCTTTAACCTGTGTTGTAGAACGTCTGCTGAATGTAGAAGAAGCATGCATTAGATTACTGAAGGTCACATTCACCACTGGAAACATTACACTGTCCGGTCACCTTGCCGCCTACTAAGAAAGAAAGATGAGGTTTTGAGTTGGGTGACAGGACTCCTGGTCTTGGCATGCTGCAGTCATTCAGACAAGAGCTGAGAGTCTCAGAAGCCACAGTTCCCTCTGAGACAGGTGGAGGTGGTTTAGCTGCCTGACAGAGAAAAGGGAGAGGCAATTTCTGTAGGTTCCCTCAAAGTTCCCCGTGTGCCGGAAACGCTCTAGCACGGGAAGCGCATGGGTGTGTTTGAATTGTTTCACTCTGAAGGGATAGAATGATGACATTTAAATAACACTGACAAGCAGACATCATGAATCAGGGAAAAGAGAAAACAACAACTCTAATGACTACAGTGACTACCTCAACTCTAATGACTACAGTGACCACCTTGCATAAATGATATCTAAGAAGAGTTTGGTTGTCAGCCAAAGGAGGCTCAGAAGAACTTGACATGTACCAAGTGTCGCACACAACAGATGTTTAAAATGTAGACTTTCATAAAGACTGGTTGCAGAAAGTGGAGAGGAATCCCAAGTTGGCGCTGTGCCCATGAGCCCTGAGGCAGAAGACAGCTTAAAAGGGCAGAGAGGAAAGACTGGTTATCAAAGCTGACCTGAGGATGCTTAGCCATTTGGAACTGAATGAACGGGAGCAGGGCTGAGCACCTGGCCGTTCTCTTCTGCACACACACCTGTAGAAACATGACTTGCAAACATTGTTCCATTTGACCCGTGAGTGAGATGCTAATGTTTCCCTTGCTTTTCCGGGTTCTCCATCTACGCCTACACTGGTACCCAATGGCTCCTTACACTTATCTATGGGCTAGAATTCCTCAGGTCGTTTCTCGTGGACTTTTAATCTCCATTCTTTGGAATACACCCTCTCTGACTTTGGGCTTCCTGAATTTTTATTTTGCTCATCTACATCTATTATACCTCCCCATGACAAACCTTTTATTTCAACTTTAATACTTTGGAATACAGTGTTTTCATTTGCATCACATCTCACCTGAGTTCCCCCTGGACTGTCACCATCACCACCATGTCTTCTAACTCTAAATCACATTCCCTTTCATCTGTTGAAAATGCTTATAAGTTTGGCTTTGAAGTCTTTGTCTCCCAACCCTGTCAGCTCCTGTCCTTATCAGTGCCCATTCATATTAGCACCCAGCTTGGGCTTCACTTGTGTCTTTACCTGTCTTTATGTAGGACACTTGGCACTCTGAATAGTGCATAATAACAAGAGAGGATACTGGATCTGTTTTCTACAAAGTCCCAAGTGTTTCGAATGTGGAAATATGCATCAGAGTGTGTTACTATTTGTTTAAACACTTTGCCCTTGAAATTAAAATTACACCAATAGACAAGAAGTAAATATTTTCACAAATAGTAGAATTTATTCAAGTGAATAGATTTAATAATATAAGTCTACCTGTGCTGTGATCTCATGGTTTTTTCCAAGGGATCATGCAGCAGCACTGAACTACTTCAGAGCCCAATGCTGAACAGTAAAGACAACGTCTCATCATGGAATTCAATGCTCAGAAATAACTCCCACCTGTCTGGAGTACCAACTGCTACTCTCAACAATGGGGAACAAAAACAAAAACAGAATTAATTGTAGTGCAATCATGTCTTAGAGCTGTCACCAAGAAAAAAAAAAGAATATTTGAAAATATTAATTATACTACTTCTCAGATCTGTTAATGTTGTCTTAGGTAAAATTAGCAAAATAACATAGCTGTGAAAATGATATATATTTGAAGTCATTTTAAAAGCTTGATTTTAAGACTTTCCTCTTAGCTACAGAGCCCTCTAGTGGAGCACCAGTTGTCAGAAACAAATATGGAGGAAAAGTCCTGCTGCCGACTTGGTTCCTTCCCTCTTCCCTGTGAGCATCAAACCTGAAAAGATTAGTCTCAGCTTTCATTATCTTCTTCACAACAATGCATTTTCTCAGCAAAAGAATGAGTATGCAGCTTTGGGAAAAAGATATGCAAATCTACTTTTATTTTAAAATTGTTCTTTGACAATTTCATCTATGCACATACTGTATTTTGCTCATGCTTCTTCACTCCAGCAGCCCCTCCCATCCCCTTCCACCACCCCTGGAACACTTCTTCTCATCAGACCCTCCCATAGTCATAGCTTTTTTAACCTGCTGAGTTTAAGTAGGGTTGCTTGCATGTGCCTGGGTATGGGTTTCCAAAAACATACTAAGCTATTACTTATTAATATTGTAAGTTTTATAATTCTTAAAAAATTTAGTATAACAAATTTGATCATATTCACCCACCATCTGCCAACTCCACATAGACCCAGTCCCCTTACCTACCGACACAATTTGTGTCCTTTTCTGATTTGTTATTTTAAACACATTGAGTCTAAATTGTTTTTTTTTTTAATTTTCACTATTCTTCTTATCTATCTCTCTATCTACTTGTTTATTTATTAAAATTTATTCACTTTGTTATCCCAGCTGTAGCCCCCTCCCTCATTTCCCCCTGATCCTGCCCTCCCTTCTTCTTCTCCCACTATGCCCTTTCCCTAGTCCACTGATAGGGAAGGTCCTCCTCCCGTTCCATCTAACCCTAGCCTATCAGGTCTCATCAGGACTGGCTGCATTGTCTTCCTCTGTGGCCAGGCAAGGCTGGACCCCTCTTGGGAGTAGTGATCAAAGAGCCAACCTCTGAGTTTATGTCAGGGTACTCACACGGAAACTGAGCTGCCTATAGGCTACATCTGAGCAGGGTTTAGGTCCTCTCCATACATGGTCCTTGGTTGGAGCATCAGTCTCTGCAGGGCCCCCTGAGCCCAGATTTTTTGGCTCTGTTACTCTCCTTGTGGGGCTCCTGTCTGGCTCCTGTCCCCTCCAGGTCTTTCTATTTCTCCCTTCTTCCATAAGATTCCCTGTACTGTGTACAGAGTTTGGCTATGAGTTTCAGTATCTGCTTTGATAACTGCTGGGTAGAGTCTTTCAGAGGCCCTCTGCGGTAAGCTCCTGTCCTGTCCTCTGTCTTCTTCCACTTCCAAAGTCTATATTGTTTGCCCTTCAATTGTACAGCCTATATACCCAGTGAAGTGGCATATGCTGGAGCATGGTGGACCTACCAGGAGCCACATCCTTCTATAGCTCCTCAGCTAGGAGTGGGAGTTAGACCCACCTCCCCTCTTACTTTGGGGATTTTGTCTGGTTTGAACTTGTACAGGTTTTGTGCATGCTGCCACAAATTCTGTGCGTTCACATGCGCAACTACCCTGTTGTTTGGGAAACACTGTTTTTCTGTAATCATCCACTTTACAATCTTTCCACACACCTTTCATGATGCTCCCTAAGCGTTGGGAGGATAGAATGCCCCACTTAGTGCTGAGCACCCTGCCATCTCTCATACGCTGTTCACTGACCAGCTGGATGGTCTCTATGTTAATTCCCATCTACTGTAAGAAGCCTCTCTGATGAGAGGTGAGATGTGTGAGGATCTTTGGGTGTAGCAATAAGGCATTAGAAATTTGTTTAATCCTGCCTTATATAGCAGAATAGTAGCAGCAGTAGTGGTAGAGGTGATCGTTGACAAGATGAGAGAGATCTGAGGTCCTCCTCTGGCTTTTTGATGAGAGGTTAATCCCTGACAAGTAAACTTGTCACTGACATTGGGCATGGAGGCAATGATGTGGACCCTGGCTTTGTGGGAGATGAGTGGAAGGGCCTCTTGCATCACAGAGGTGCCATATCAATAGTGCAATGACAGGCCACACATATGGCTGAGAGAAGTCAGTGGCCACCAACAACCCAGGGGCTTTCAGCAGCTCAAGCTTGAAAGAGCAAAGGGAAGACAAAGGTCAGCAGATTGGGCAGAGCAGAGCTGTAGTCTGTTGACAGTCATTGGTCTCCATTTCTATCACCGGAATCCATAGTGCGGATAGCCATAGCAAAAGCCCATCTCTTCCTTCTGCCTTCTCACACACTCATGTCCACTGGGCCCAGAGGGTTTCCCTGCCTTCCACAGAATGTTGACTTATTTGGGTGATGACCCCGGGCATCACTAAAGTCAGGTGGCAGCAGCCTTAACAGGAAAGAATGATGTCTCTCATCAATAGCAGATTATGGGTTCACTGCAATGGGAAGAGCACACTGCAGAACCCAAGCTTCCCCAGGAGAAGAGGATGGAAGGTTGTCATAGGCTCCTAAAGAGAGGAGTTGATAGAGGCTCCTGGAATGGGGAGTGAGGCTTATTGTAAATTCTAGCTACGTGGGGGAGGGGATGGGAAGAAGAGGGCTTTGTACAAGCTCCTGAAAAGTAAACAAGGGTATTTGTTCCAGGCTCCAAATACTGGGGAAGGAAGAGAAACCGTGTTACAGATTCTGGTTCCTAAGGTAGAGGTGGGGCCTTGTTGCAAGTTCTGGCTCCTGGGGAAGAGACGGGGGCTTGAACATACAGTTCCTAGGTTCTGGGGAAAGAAGAGAAGCGTCTGCTGCAAGCTCTGGCTCCTGGAAAGGGAAAGGGAGTTTGGCAGAAGCTCTGAGCCTTGGGAAGGGTCAGAAAGGCTTGTCGTACCCTCTGGCTCCTGATGAGTGGGTGTAGCTGTGGTTCAAGAAGAAGTGTAGTAAAAGGAAGAGGAGGGGGAATGGAGTCACGCTGCATGGACACTGCCCCTAGCTGTCAGGAGGAAGGGAGCAGAGTGTGACAGTGAAAGCGGGACACATCTGGAGTCTCTCCCTGAGCTGGATATGGTTCTCTGCCAGTCAGTCACTGTTATCATCAGACCGTCTCACCCGGGCCAGTGTTCTGGGAGACTTCTCAGGAAAGAGGACAAGCCCAGGCTCATGCCTACATGGCCCTCTCCCAGGAACCAGGCACTCTTCTGAGGAGGAAACAAGGTACTTGTTACAGGGTCCAGTCCATGTCCTCCCAGCTCCGATCTTGGGCGTGGCTTGATCAACATCCAACCTGCCCTGTCCGTCCAGCCCCACCTTGGTAACTGCCTTCCTCCGCTTCCATGTTCTGAAACCCTTAAGTTCTGAAAGAGACTGGTCCTCTCTCCTACCACTCCCAAGTCTCTGTCCCAGTGTTTGCCTCTGTGAATGGATTCTGAGGCTTTGAGCGGCTCGGTATCCATAGCTTGCAAGTGTCTTCACTGGCTGCTGAGGCTCTCTGCGGTTCTCCCCTGAATCCCTGGGCGGTCACCATAGGAGCACGAAGCACTTCTCATATACGTCCCTCAGCAGGGTGTTTCCTTTGCACTTCCTGCCATTTCTCCAGATGTTTTATTCTGGTGTTCTCACAATGCTTGCAAGCATTGGAGCCTTGTTTACCTTCTCTGAGTGTGTGGATTGGCAGATGGGTGCTTCCTATTTTTTTTTTCATCCTCTTAAACTATTTCCTGGGCTATGGAAAATGCTCAATAAAAAACCAGAAATGTTCACCAAGGAAGACATTCTTGTTCTCTCGTCTAGGATGCTTGTGCCAATGAACTCAGCCATAGCCTGGAAATTTCTGGCAGCTGTTTGCCAGGCATTTTGTTTTCAAATTCCTCTATTCCAGCTTTTATTTCCAACAACATCCCGCATAAATCCAGTTCCCACAAATCAGAGGCAACCCACTTCACTCCTTCCCCGTGAGGCAGCCCTTCCTATCCCCTCTGCTGTATCCCTCCATGCCTCTGTGGAGTGTCGCTGTCACTGGTCCTCTGAACATTGTTCACAGTTCCTGCAGGCATAGAAACACCTCGTCTCAGTAGTTAGGCCCTGAGATTGCCTTAACTCACCCTCATGCCCTTCGGATCTGCTTTTTTTTTTTTTTTAACAGAGAGACTGATGACTTCTAATGAATTTATGCTGTTTTACACTTCTTACCAATGATACTCAAAATCCTTTTCTCAGTGGATGCCATGCTTTATAGTAAAGACGCTTATTTTTTCATACAGTATATTTTGATCATGTTTTGATCTGATTTTCCCTACATCAGTGTTCACTCAACTCTGTTTTTTTTCTTCACTCTCTTAAAACACACACACACACACACACACAATAAAATAAAACAAAACAAAGGAAAAACAAGATTTAAAAAAATTCCAGAATGAAACAAAAAGGGCCCTCTCCTCTCCCTGCATATCCCTCCCAACAAACACAAAGCCATGGAGTTCATTTTGTATCGACTAATTACTTCTGACCTGGGGCCTGCCTTGAGTGTGGTTAATAGGCTAGTGAATGACACTTTTCAACATCCTTGGCCATCAGGAAAATAGTAAAGGCATTTTATGTTAAAGATCCTAAGATGCCAAGTGCTGGTGTGTGTGTGTGTGTGTGTGTGTGTGTGTGTGCGATAAATTCCACCTTACTTTATAGTAGACTTTATAAAGCTGAGCTTGAGTTCACTGGAGGACCCCAGTCATTCACAGTGGTTATAAAGAATTCTCTCAGCCACCCACGGGAGATAATAAAGACCTTCTCAGTCACCCATGGAGGCTGTGAGGAGCCTTCACAGTTATCTGTGGGGGACAGAAGGGACCTCCTCAAGCATCCATGGAGGATGGGAAGGACCATCTCAGTCATTCATTGAAAATGCTAGGGACCTTAGGAGACGGACTCAGTCATCTGTATAGGCTGTGAGGAACCCTCTCAAGTCACAGATGCTTTGCAGTTATGGTCATAATCTGTGTTTTATCTAACAAAGCTTATCACACACATTTACACTCTGAGAAAAATTCATTAAAGACACATTTGTGACGGAGATTAGAATTGAGTTTTCTGGAAACCAAGTGAACATAGATGGCCATTGCTTCATTGTCTCCAGCCAGCAGATGGCGGTAGTCTCACATGATTCTGGTGTCCTGGCTGAGTTGTCACATGGGCGCTGAAGTGGCCTTTTTCCAGAGAGCCTCCAAGTTACTCACACTGGCTCCCAGGAAACAACCCTGATATGATTATAGTGTGGGGTGGTGAGACCCAAGTATCAGTCACATGACATAGTAGTGAAGAAAAAACTTAAGACTGAATCCTACTTAAATCCCAACTACAATCCCAAATAACCTTTGCCAAGTGTATATAATAAAACATATGGTTAAAACATTGTAAACATTTCAGCATTAAGTATATATAATGATAGGTTTCATTCTAGCATTTTCATACATAAATTGTATGTATTTTAATTATATTTGCCCTCTCTTGACCCTTCCCATTCCTGATAATTTCTTCCCCTTCACAACTAATCACCCCTCTACTTTCATGTCCCTTCGTATATATGTTTATAAGCTTCTGAATTTAGTTGGGTTGTTTCATAGGCACATGGGAAACTGGCTATTCATTGTCACCCAAGCAACTTTCCAATGCTACCAGGAAAGCTCTGCCCCTTCACAACCATTATCTGCATGTAGGTCCTCATGTAAATGATTTCACAACAGCAATGCTCACTCACTCGCTCCCCCTCCTTCTTTCTCTCTCTCTCCTTTCTACTCTCTCTCCCTGTTTTTTATCTCTCTATATTTGTACATAGGTAGATAGAACTAGAAATATATGAAGATACACATACACACACATATGTAGTAGAGATATAGATATAGTTAGTGAGTGAATTAGTTTCAGAACTAGCCAGGAGCTCCTCATTCTCTTGCCTTCCCCTCCCAAGTGACGAGATTACACATGTACAAGTATGTCCTGCTTATGCTTTAAGGAATTTCCCCCTTTCACATCACAGAATCATCAAAGCAAAGAGTGAATTGACATTCTGCCATAACTGAAACTGTTTCTCCTGAAATGGTGTCACTCAGCTTCCAAACACACTGTAGAAGCATCAGCATGGCTTCAGGATGGCCTCCATCCTTGCTCAGCTGCCCGAAGCACATAAGTCAGCCCTAAAGGCAGCTCATGGTGACCGGGTCTTAGTCTTGCCCCTAGCCTTCCTTGGTGGATTTTAGTCTCTCCTATAATTTGGTTCGCAGCTTAGTCTGAATTGGATAAATTGATTATAACTTTCTAATTGTTTTTCTGACAGTTTGGAATTGGGTAGGGTTTCTGTGTACTTCTGTTCTGTCATGAGGCCAGAAACAAAATAATCATGCCCTCTTAACCTGTCAACTAGTTAAAAAGCACAGCTAGCATAGCTATTTCTGAGTCTGAACTTCTTTGACCATCTAGATCTTGAACACTGTTTTACATACTTACTGAACACAAATCCAGTTATTTTTTCATATACTGTGTATTTTGAATCATCGAGATTAAAACAAAGCAATGGATGAGTTAAACAGAATGGGTAAGTTGTGAAGTAGAAAAATGAATAAAAACAAGAGAATGTAAATTGAGAGGTCAAGAGGATACAACTGAGGCTTGAAGACACAGAGGCAGCTGCACAAGGCTCAATACCTGCTTTAAGGATCACCAAGGAGAGCGCATGACAGGAAAGAAGTAAGATGAGAAACAACTCTGCAAGTGTTCTAGGACTGATGCGAACTTTGTGTAATTTAATGGAATGAAAGTGTCGAAAGAGTACATGCTTAAGGGCCTTCAGTATTCACCGGACAAGTAAAAGATCTTCATATTAGCTTGAGAAGCCTTACTTTGCCTTAAACAGAAAAGGCCTGAAGGCTGACATCTCCACAGCAAATGCGGAAGTCAGAGGACAGTGTGACCACCACCACACAGATAAAGCAGCTGTTCACCGTGAACTCTAAACCCAATCCAAGCCACAAGGGAGGGAGAAAAGCGTTGTTGTGTGACATGAAAGCAGAAAGGAGGCCTGCTTGAGGGGGCAGTGGAGGAGGAAGTAAATTAGAACGAAGTATAAAGACCTGTGAAATGCCACTAAACATCATAACTTTGTATGCTACATTTAAAATAGAATGATTAAAACAACAACAACAACAAAGCTCCAAATCATTCATCCACAGCACTTTTACCAGTTTTGCGTCTCTTCATTGACCGCTGCCCACTGCAAAGGAAAGTTTCTCTAACCAACGCTGAGGGCAGCCCGGGTCTGCGGGTATAAATGTAGAGATTTAAAAAGCACTTTGACACCCAAGGGATTTTGCAAAGCAAGCACAGCAGGTTCTATCCAGGGCCTAGGACCTCCGCACTCAGGGACTTTGACCAGGACCACAGTACTGGGTGTGAAGAAACATCACACAGGAGGGGACAGACAGCATGTGAGAGCTGTGCCGTGGAGGGCTGTCTTCTTGACATGGCCGCTGACTCGTAAGCAGCTCGTAGCAGCTGGCATTACGCAATGCGACTTACATGAGAGCAGCCCAGCCAGAATTCCAGCCTGGAGATGGCAGATGATTTCCAGTCCTTACTGGGGAGGTCTTGTCAGCTGGTGGTTGCTGCGCGAGAGTGCAGAAGCACTCTTTTTTGAGGATGCTGCTAATGGTAGGTTTCCCATGCTCCAATAAATGGCACCCGAAGATGTACATTTAAGTGGCACTAACTGAATCTAATGGATTATCTAAAAATAGAGATACAAGAAAAAGACTTGTTTAGGGAGTATGAAAGGGGTGGAAGGGAAAATGGGAGGGGTAGAAATGATCATATTTTTATAGAGATGTGTAAAATTATCAATAATAAAGAAAAAATTTAAATATGAAAAAGGAAAAAAAACCATTCTCAGGCATAATCATTAGAGACAGTGCAGTGCCTGTGACTCAAGGCCCCAGAGAGCAACAGACAACACCAGAAGCCGTGGGCACAGAGGAAGGGAGGACGTGGAGTCGGGGAACAGCAGGCACAGGTGTGTGGGCGATTTCTGTCGGTCTTGCTGACTGGACAGTAAACGCAATGCCATCCAGATGCTGACATCTAGGATGGGAGTTCCCTCATGCTCAACATGGCCCCACTCCCCATCACAGAGGCCATACCGAGCCTCATTATCCAAATACCTTGAGTCAGCTCTGTGTGGTCCTGAGAAAGGAGCAAGGTTAACACAGTTCAAATTGTGTTTCAGGGGGTGTTGGTATAAAGGGACCTAGCGCTCGTGTGGAAGGAGAGAGCTTGTGAAAGGGGGAGAACCTGCTGATGGGTTCCCAGCAGCAGTTCTCAGTGTTCTGAATGCTGGCCCTTTAAGACAGTTCCTCCTTTTGTGGTGACTCCCAGCCGCAAAATTATTTCATTGCTACTTCATAACTGTAATTTTGCTACTGTTATGAATTGTGGTAAAGATCATTTTGGAGATCCACTGTTTTAGAGTCTAAGGTTCAATGTTCAGCTCTGCTACAAAGAAGCATCCTTCTGGAGCCCCTCCAATGTTACAGCAACTCAAAAGATCCGTGTCATAACTTTCAGGCCCAATGTCCATGCCATTGCTTTTGATAAGAATGTACCTTCTTATAAGCAGAAGCCCTCACAGCTCTCTGCTTCTTAGCAGTGTTGAGACACTGCTTTATGTGAAAGCTGTAAATGTGCATAAAACATATGGAGAGCTCTGTGTGGAAGTCTTGTTTTACACAGCACAGTGAGAGACATTTAAAATATAGTTAATGGATGTTAGGTTTATGGTTAATAGGGGGCCAATGGCTGTACTTCAGCTTCATTGGATATCCATCTTATTTTTAAAATAAATGAATATTTCAAATAAAAGTGAACAGAATATTTCATGCAAAAGATCTTTCTTCTTTGGAATTACTGTACAAAAACGATGATAAGGATGGTGACCGGAATGATCATGGTGAAAATGATGATGGTAATAGGGAGGATGAGACTGATGATGGTGAAATGCTGAGGAGATTGTGGATGGTGATGATGTTTTGGGTAGATGCTGTTGCTGATGGTGATGATGAGAATGGTAATGGTGGTAGTAATGGTAAAGATGATGATAATAGTGGTCATCAGATTGATGACGGCGAGGATGGTGATAGTAAGATGCTAAGGTAGATGATAGCAATGATAGAGGAATGAGGGTGATAATGGAAACAGTGGTTGGACTTGTGGTAATGATGGTGGTGGTGAGATGACAGAGAGGAAGTTAATGCTGATGTGATGGTGCTGATGTTAGTAGTGATCACAAAGATGAATAGGAGGTGGTGCAGGCTGTGAAGCCTGTGGTGGTGGTGCTAATACATGGGATAAAGATGAGGAATGGCACAGGGAGGTGTTTCAGAACTTGGGAGCATACCGTGTTGCTCTCTTCCACTTCCCCTTCTGCCATGGGAGAGCACACATGAAGGCCCTTGCCAGATGATAGCCCCTTGGCACTGGGCTTCCAGGGCAGTGAGAAATAAACTTACTTTCTTTATAAATTACCCAGTTTGTTGCATTCTATAATGACAGCCAAAATTGGAGCAGGGCAGGGACAGAAATGTTACATTTACTCAAGCCGTATGTTCACAAACTTTTTCAGCTTGATAATTTTAGGATGAAAATGACCGAAGTCAGCAGTCTTAACAATGAGGTAACTGCAGATGAGGCTTGAAGGTTTGTTTTTTTAATCGCTGCTTGCTTCTCTTTACTATTTTGTGCTACTTAGTCTAATGGTGCCTTACAGCTATCAAGACGATCATTGGTGTCTAGATGGGAGGGAACGCAACATTATCATTTTTCAGATGAGAAATCTATGGTAGAAAAAAAATGTGATTTGCCTACGGTCACAAACTAAAACCGAACTAGAGTCTGAGAGAGCACACATGTGCTTGTCAGAGGAGCTGCGTCCCTGTAACAAACTGCACTACAGTTCTCTGATTTAAGGATGCCTTTACTCACGCTTCCTTGCATCTGCAGCTTGAAGATGTAATGGCGATTTGCATTCACGTGTGGCAGTGGCGGCAACATCACTCCTTTCTCCTCTTCTTCATGGTGTCAAGAACTCATCTGTGTTCTTTCTCTTATTGACTAATTATCTCAAAATAGTCTTCATTTAAACTATTGATAAGTAAAAAAAAAATCACAATATTTGATTTTTAGAAATTGGTTTTCCTTTCAATATACAGCAACACTTTGCAGTCTGGATTATTTTAAATAAAATTCAGGTCGACATTATCGCTATATTAATCAACACTAAATTTTAGGGTTAGAGGAAGAGCCCACAGCTCATATTGCCTTAGAATTACCATAGGGTTGAATGCAAGGGTTCTGCCTCCTGGGACAGTAATGCTGACCTCGGGGGCTACGACTTATTGAATGAATATCCCAATGCTAGGCATGGGCACCTCTTAATGAGTTGTTGGTCAGAAAGGCCCCAGAGGCCCTTCCCAAACAATACAAGATCTTGACATTGCTCTTCTTTGCTGACCAGAACTAGAAGGTAAGATGGTTGCAGACCGTAAAGAAATCAAGCTGGAACTGGAAAGGAGAATTCCTTTCTGCTGGATAGCTTTCCTAGTGTTGAAAGCTACTATGGAGATATGTGGGAATAAAAAGTTAACAACAGTTTCAGGTAGCTGTGGACCTTGCACACTAAAATATAGATCTACCAGACATGATGCAACATAGTGCAGTAACTGAGAAAGGGCTAACTACATTTTAATTGGATCTAAGGCCTACTATGCAGGAGGGAGGTCATAAGCGAAGACACAATCAAAGGCCCACAGCAGTAGGGAGAACCTTTTGCTTCTGTTTGCTACATAGACATGTCAAACTGCCATGCACGTTTGCACATATATACATATGTATATATGCATATTCATGGAGATATAGAGACTACTGCTGCTCTCAGCTTTGATCAGATTAACTTCCTTTAGCTTTTTTATGCAGTACTCAGGGTATGGTGATTAATTTGGTGACTCATAGCTAAATAAAGTGGCTAGGAGTCAATGCTTAATGCTGAATGCTTAATCTTCAAGGGAACATTCATATCACCCCTTCTGATAAGCAAGGAGCGTCTCTAAAGAGGAAACTGTAGCCCTCATTGTTTAGAGTGGCAATGGCAGAATATTACAAGAGATTGTATACAGCTTGAATAGTATCATTAACCTGAAATAATTACAAAACCCATTTCTCAGAACCAAGATGGCATTAGCAAAGAGCAGCTCTGAGAACCACCACGTATTCTCTGGTCCCTCCTCCCGTCATCCTCCTTTTCCCCCCTCCTTCCATCTATCTTCTCCCTCCCCTGACCTCTCCCCCTTCGCCTTTTCTTATGACATCTCCTCCATCTCCTCCATCTCCTTCTCTCAGCAAACCCAGCTGTCCTCAACCTTCCTAATGCTGTGGCCTTTAACACAGTTCCTCACGCTGTGGTGACCCCACCCATAAAATTACTTCCGTTGCTACTTCATAACTGTATTTTGCCGCTATTATGAATCATAGGGTAAATATTTTTAGAGACAGAAGTTTGTCAAAGGGGTTGTGACTCACAGGTTGAGAACCACTGTTCTGTACCTTGAAAAATCATCCCATGATTTCCCTAGGTAGACAGTTTTCTCCTGTCTATCTCATTTATGAATGTCGAATTCACGTGTGCTGGCTAGATTTTGTCAATTTGACATAAACAGGAGTCACCTGGGAAGAAGGAACCTCGCCTGAGGAACTGCCTCTATCTGATCTGTGGGGGGGGGGATACTTGCTTGTTTAATGATGGATGTGGGAGGACCCAGTTCCCTGGTCATCAATAAAATCATGGAAAGCAAGCCCGTAAGCAGTCCTCTTCTGTGGTCTCCATATCAGTCCCTGCCTCCAGGCTCCTGCCCTAAACCCCTGCCTTGTCTGACCACACGTGCGAGCTAAAATAAACCCTTTCCTCCCCAAGATGGTTTCGGTTAGTGTTTCACCTTAGCCAAAGAAAAAATAACCAGGCACATACTTAAAGAGCTTCTTCCTTAGCCCTCGGGAGAGGTCACCTGTACTCTGCAAAGCTGAACACCTTACACAGATGCAAATCTGCCCGAAATACATCGTTGGGCTACCAAATCCACATGACTTACTCAGTATTCACTGACAGGCCCAGCCCAGACATCCAAAGTACAGTGGAAGGCTGGAATTAAGCCAGATCATAAACGGTGAGTAGACGTGTTGTTTATAAGAAGGAAAAATCCCACTCATTCTATTTTACCAATAAGGACTCAGGAGCAGGCTGCTGAGGTGAAAACCTGGTAGCTCAGGGAGACAGAGAAAGTACCCAGCTAACCTTCTCAGCTCAGGTCTGGGTGGAAAAAACCCAAAAGGCTCACTAGCTCAACTGACAGCCCAGGAGCAAAAAAAACAAAAAATAAAAATAAAAAAACAAGGCCAAAAGCTCCCTAGCTCAAAGCCTCCTTTGCAATATGAATAAAAACAACCAAAAATATTTAATTTGTAAACAACTGTAGTGTGCTGTAAATGCACACGATAAAGGTATTGTGTAATACTTAATCTTGGGCACCCTGCCAGAAACTCTGCAAATCTTTTCCCTCACATTCTGGGAGCAGTTTAGAATTTATAATCTCTGGCCCATAATCCAAAAATTGAACAGGAATAAATGTCCTCAGGATGATTGATTTTTTTTTTTTTAAGAACTAGCTGTGGATTCTTAGTAAATTCAGGAAAATTGTCAAACTAGAAAGACAGGTGTAGGCAGTTCAGCTGTAAATGAAATTGATCCAGAGCTGGAGCCTGTGGCTCCCTCCGGGCACCCAGGGCGGGGGCCTGTGGCTCCCTCCGGGCACCCACTTGGTAGCCTCACAGCTCCTGTGCGCAGAAGGCTTTGACAGCTCCCATCAGAGGGTGAGGCCTCGGGATGAGATCTCCAGGGCTCGGGCATGAGTGTCCTCAGAATGTTCCAATTCCTGATGGAAAAGTGCCAAATTGGAAAAGAATCGTGTACTGTCCCGCAATGCTATTTATACCTGAATAAATCCACTTCATGTGTAAGTACTCATTCTCCTCTGTGCACTGAGCACAGACGCCATGTCGCCTCATATTTTACTTTCACGTACTTTTAAAAACCTTTTTAAATTATTATTTTATTTTATCATTTATTTTATTTACATTAGTGTTCTGCCTCTATGTATGTTTGTGTGAGCATGTCAGATCCCCTGGAACTGGAATTACAGATAACCATGAACTGCCATGTAGGTGCTAGGATTTGAACCGGGTCCTTTGGCAGAGCAGCCCTCTAAACCACTGAGCCATCTCCCCAGCCTCTCTTCACTTACTTTTAAGATACACTGAGCTGTTTTGTGAACAGGAGACCACACCAAGACTGAGTACTCAAAAGGCGGTTTGCTGTATCTAAATCTCATATACCTCTAGCGTGGAACCTTCATGGAGACTGATTTGCTGTCAAATGCACCTGCAAACTTAACACAACGTATCTACCGATGTTGGTACTGCAAGGCTCCATGTCAATATTCCACTAATATTCAAAGCATCACCCCCCTGATAAGTACACATTCTGCTTGTGTTGGTATATGCCAAGTTTTATTGAATTTCTCCTTAGAAATGATATTTTCAATTGTAAGTAAGCTTACACATTTTTTTATAGAAAATTTGGAAAAACTAAGAAAACATACAGACAAAATTTTTCTCAAATCTTTCATTGCCAACTAACCACTATTAGCACTTTTATTCTCTGTCGGTTTATTTTTTATGTACAAGTCTGCTCATTTCAAGTGATGCTGTGATTCTGAGTAACATGGTGGAGCCTACTTTCCACCGACCAGATCACGACTGTTTTGCATGGTCTCTAGAAAGCGTTTTAGATGACTATTCGGTATCCCTGACTTTTGTTTTGTTAAATATAGTAATTTTTAAACACTCTCACCAGTTAGAATAGCACACGGAAGTGCATTCGGAGGTGAAATGACACCATACTTGGGATGAGCTTTATAAAGAACAAGAATCCAGTGGCTGAGTGAGCCCGTATGCTGGGGCGGGCGGGGAGCCCTCATCCTTGGCTGATCTTTTATGTGGACAGGGAATCACTCTCAGCACAGATAAAACCACTGGCATGTTTATGTTTTGGAAGTATCCTTTCCTTCCACGTCTATCTCCTTGATAAACCCCATCCATGCAGTTGATTTCCGGTTTCCGCTTGGGTCCACAGAGCCATGCATGTGGGAGAAACTGTCCATGTCACCGCTCGGGCAGCTTTTGGCCAAGGCTAAGCTGGCACCCAGTTCTAGGCTACTGCTTGTCGCTTAGCTCTACCGAGGCTTCCACGCCACCTTTCTCTTCCTGCGTGCCTCAGCCTGCTCTGAGCATGACTCCTCACATTTTAGGTAATATCTTGTTTTGCCAGCTGTGACCATTAGTGTTAATTGTCAACTTTCGAAATCTAGAATTCCCTGGGAGGCGAGCCTCCAGGCACAGCTGTGAGGAATTACCTAGGTTGGGTTCGCCTCTGGCAGGGCTTTAGGGAGATTATCTTGGTTATGTTAACTGTTGTGGAACTACTCATCTTTACTGTTGGTGAGACCACTGTCTGTGTGCGGGTTCTGGATTGTGTAAAATCGAGAAAGAGATCAGAGCACCCACCGTTCATTGCTTTTCTCACAGGGTTTTACCACAGTAAGGGGACGATTGCCCAGACAACCGAGTGTGTTTAGCTTTTTGGTGAGGGCAGCTGGCCATTTTCTGCTCCCAGCCACTGCCCTGGACAGGGAGCACTGGCTTCCATTCTCCCAAAACTACCCGAGGAGAGTTCTGCCACACTCCAATTTACTGAGTAATCAGATCTGTCCCTTGCACCATCCAAACCACGGAATCCATAAGACTCAGCAAGCTTGTGGCTGGCCACTGACTTCAGAGGCTTCATAAATGAGACCAAATCCCATGTGTCCTTTTCTCATCTAAGAGGAGATTGTCTCTGCCTTCTGTAAGATCTTTATCACTCTGGAAAAGTGAATGATTGGGAACAATCCAGCCACTTAATGACAAAGTTTCTTCTTGGCAAAGGTTCTCGCTCTTTTTGATGAAGGATTCTCTCCACAACTAAACTTTTCTCCTTGGCAAGGGCTTGACCCTTCCCTCGCCTTAGCTGAGGCTTTCCAAGGGTTTGTGTTCATTCACGCACATTTGGGATTTGCCTGCTCAGCTCTGCTTTGACCAATTTCAACAAGAATCCTGCCCAGTCCCTCCACCAGAACCCTCAATCCTTTATATCCATATCCGAGTATTTTTATTACCCAATGAGGTTCCTCAGCCTCTCCCATCCAAGGTCAATTGAGCACATTGTTTTACTTCTGAAGTCTCTTTTTAAAGTTTATTTTCTGTCACAGGTTCATGTGGGTATGTGTGCAGATGAGAGGCCAGGTGCGTTGGAACCCTGCCACTAGGAGCAACCAGCTGTGGGAACTGGGGACCAGTCTCAGGTCCTCTGCAACAGTAGCACACGGTCTCAACCACTTAGCCCTCTCCGCTGCCCCTGAAGCCTCTTCTTATTGCTTTCCCTTACCTGAACCTTCCTGTTCCCTGGCTGCAAGCTTGGCTTTCCTGGGGTACATTAGGACTCAGGCTATGCCTTTCTTCCCACTATGACATTCCGTGATGGTGGCCCAAGCACCCGCTGTAGCAGCTGCTACCATCCATGACGTCTTCCATACTGTGTTGCTACAAGGTTTGTGTGTGTGTATACGTGTGTGTGTGTGTGTGTGTGTGTGTGTGTGTGTCACCCTCTGTCTCTCTCTCTGTCAAGTATGTGCACATGTATATGTGTTTATGTATGATGCATTATAAGTATGTGGGGACCAGAGGTCAACACTCAATGTTTTCTTCAAACACTGTTTATCTTAATTTTGAGACAATGTCTCTCACTGAACCTGACTTGGCTGGTAAGCCAAACACACAGACCCCCGTGTTACTACCTTCTCACTGCATGTGGCACCATGTCTGAGGTTTTTTCTCTTTTTCTTTTTTCTTTTCTTTTCTTTTCTTTTTTCTTTTTAGACTGAGTCTGAAAACTGACTCTCTTCAGACTCACCAGGTCTTTCAGCATTGCCTTTCACTGACGGAGTTCCACTTGCTCTGTCCCCTGCCCCCTGAGTGCCGGGATTAGAGGTGTGCGCCACCACCTGGCCATGCCTGGCTTTTTTCATGTGAGTTAGGGGATTGAACTCAGGTCCTCACTCTTACATAGCAAACACCTTCCTGAATGAGCCATCATGCCAGCTCCAAAGTTTCTTTCTTTCTTTTCTTTTTTTTTTCCTCTCTGCCGAAGAACGTTCTTGAAGGAGACTAGTCCTAACCGGACTTATAGTCTCAGAGGAGAAACCATCCTCCTCTTCTTGGTTTCTTGTTGTTACTGTTTCTCAAAAAAAACTGCATCATTTTCTCCTCATTATTTAAAAGATCAGCTGAAGCCCATCAGCTTTCCACAGTCAGAAATGAGCATCAGCTCTGGAGATCACGTGTCCTGCTTGCCGGGGCAGGGGGCTGTCAGAAGCCTTCCTGGGTAAGCCCCGTTTCCATGGACTGTGCCTCCTGTGACTAGTAGTTCCCTCCTGCCTCATTCTTTTCTTTGTTCTTCAGTTAGATGTGTGTGCTGTGTGTGTGCATATTCTAGTGTGTGGGCACATGTCTATGGTAGGAAACATGTCTTCTTGTGTATGCCTTTTGTGGAGGACAGAGACTGACCTTGACAGTCTTCTTCCATCATTCTCCATCCTGTTCTTTTAGGAAGCTGGGTTCTAGGATGCCCAGTCTTCATCTTCCAGGCACTGGGATGAAAGTCAGGAACACACATCTGGGATTTAGGTGGGCTCTGAGAAACTCAACTCCAGTCTGCAAGCGCATGGCAAGGGCCTTGCCCACAGATCCACATTCCAACTCCTTTCCCCCATTCTCAGTGTCAGGAGGAATCATCCTTCTGTTGCACAGTGGACAGCTCTCACTCAGCATCTGTAGGTGGCCTGTGTCCTTTGCCCTGCTGAACTGAGCAGGAAAGACCCTCCGTGAATGTGGGTGGTGCCATCCTATAGGATAGAGCCACGGGATGAATGAAGAGAGGAGAGCAAATCACAACCAGTCTTCACCTCTCTTCCCTAACTAACGACACAATATGACAGCTGCCTTGTGCTCCGGCTTTCATGCTTTCCCTGCCACAGTGGATTGTATCTCCTTAAACTGTGAGCCAAAATAAACCCCTCCTCCATTAAGCTGCTTCTTTTGGGTGTTTCTGGGTCACAGCATTGGAAAGAAAAACTAACACACATACCCAGAGGCTAGCCTTTCTACATTTTTGTTGTCTCTTTGCACACAAGGTTCAGTAGATGTCTGACTATTGGCCATTTGGACCTGCAAACACAGTGTTCTAGTTGGGGGGTTGAAATGTGTCTCCCCTGTCTGTTCATGCCAGACTCCCTCACAACAGGTATCGATCACCACAGACACAGCTGAACTCCGTTAGGGCCAACCAGGCTAGGTTCTTGGAAAGACTTTCAACTAAACCTGAGAGATTGAAGATTGACTTAATTATGCTGCCATGGTGCAAAATTCAAGGATTTGCTGCTTGTCCGTTCCTATGGAAACAGCCAATGATTTTAAACAAACAGTAACAGCAACAATACGAACAGAAGAGCTTGGCCCATTTCTTCCTCCTAACATGCCTGCAGAGAAGTCAGACACTGTGCTTGCTACCGTGGGCCACATTACGTTCAGAAAAAGCATTCTGTGACGTTCAGGCCCACCCTGACCTGAATCCTGTCTCGCTGGCATCTGGATAGTATCTCATGCACATAACGTGAGTTATTCAAGAGAAGTGAGAGAGAAAAAAAAAAAGACAAATACAGAGAGAACTGAAGACAGATCACTGAGGACTCACTCCCTTCCCAGGAATTCCATTGGCAACAATCACAGCTTAGTGTGTACAAAATAAAGATGCTTCTATCACATGCGTGTTCATGTGAGTAAACTCACAGCAAGTTCCCAACAATCTCTGATATTAGCCAAAGAGAGCAATTCCAGAATAGCACGATGTTCAGCCCACAAAACATGTCAGGAAAGTCTGGCAGTCTGAGTGTGACCCCACAATCCAAACAAAGACAGAAGGAGGAAACCCCACAAAGTTGCTCTCTGACTTATACTCATGTGACTGTGGCGTGTGAATCACATAAATCATGCACTCACAAGATTAAGAGGAAAACTTTAAAAAAATATTTTTTTAAGAAAGCAATTCACTTGACTAATCCTGCTAAAGTAATTTTATGCATTTATCCCATAAACACACTCTGTTTTGTGTTTATTGTACTAAAAGTCACAGAAAGAAAACTGTGAAGTCCATGATTTTTTTTTCTTTTCTTTTTTTCTTTTTTTTGCTTTTGTAATGTGTGTTTTAAAAACACTTGAGGGTCATTCAGGCTCTCTGACCTGCATTCAATTCTCCAGGCAAGGAGTGGATTATGGAGGGAAGAAGGGGGAAATGAAACCATTTAACAATCTTTAAACTTTTTTAAAATTAAATTTATTTATTTGTTCACTCCATGTCCTGATTTCAGGCCCCTTCTCCTCCCAGTCCCCCATAAAGATCTAATTTATATACCTGTAAAATGAGTTGGGCCAATGAGACCTGAGAAAGAAATTGCACAGATTAAAAATGATGACAAACACATATCTCTACAAAACAGCTTAACAAAACAGAAGTAAATGTTCACGGCATCTTGACATGTTAGACGCTAGGAGATGGGATGTGGAGGGCATATTGCTCCTCTTTGTATCCTAGGCTCCTTTCCTTTGGAGACAAAAGCTAAAGCATGAAGGGAGAGGAGGCAGGAAGTCATAACGCAGCAGGTCCTAGGGCCCAGCAGACTATAGCACCGCCCTGGCCTGGGGTGAGCTGACCTGCTTGACGACAGTGTATGCTGGGCTGGAAGAGAGTGCTTCATGTGAATCAGAAAGATGATGTCAGACTTAAACCTTCAGTTATGGTTTTATCACACCGACAGTGGCAAGCCCTTTGCTTTTTTTTTTCAGATTTGCAAGTGAATACATTACAAGATCTCACTCACCAGCTGTGAGTGGAGAGAGTTGGCCAGCGTAAGTGTGCATTTTGGAGATAAAGGGATGGTCAGGCCTGGGGACTTCTTTCTCTGAACCAAGAAATGGCTTCAGCATTTTCTTGGATTGCATTAACATAACTGGGATACACAGCTGGACAAACAAGGCCCCCAGCCAAGTAGCAGCAGGACAAACAAGGCCCCAGCCAAGTAGCAGCAGCTCTATACGCTGGGTTGTATGCAGTGATAAAGGTGGGGGCAGTTTGGAATCTGTTTTCCTGATAGATCGGCATGACTTCCGGGATGCCCTCAGCCTCCCCTTAGATGCTCCCAGCTGTCCCAGAAGCCTCCAGAAGCCCCCAGAAGCCCCAACTGCCTCCAACTGCCCCCAGCATTCCCCAACTGCCTCCTTAGGAAGACAGTGGCCATGCCTCTCTGTGGAGAAGCTGCTTAGGCTCAGGTAGATTAGCATTTCTCCAGGGAAGACGACATTTCCTTGGGTCCTTCAGGGCTTCATTTTCCTGTGCTGAGCCAGATGGTTGACAGCCCTGCAGCCTCGATCAGGTTGGCAGCTTCACTGACAGAGGAGCACCCCATCCTCCAGGACCCATCCACACAGCCTGGACCACCTGGGAAGGGGCTGGCGTCAGCCTCACTCTACTGTTAAGAACCAGGAAAGTGGGTGGCACACAGAGCTGCTTCTGCCACACCATTGAGGCACGAGGAACACACATGCCACAGCAAGTCATGAGGCCACCGTGAGCACCTCTCCACAACTCTGGACTAATCAAATCTGGGGGAGGGAGAGGGTTAGTGCTGTGACCAATCAGGGCTTTTTTATTTCTTGATGGACAGTTTGATGCACACATCAGCTCTAGTGCATCATCAAGGTGTAGACAGGTTTTCAAAGGAAGAATTGAACAGGGATATTTGTTTGATCACTTTTCCCATTGGCTGCAAGTGTCTATGTATTCAGCCATTGGGGGCATCCACCCTTCATTAATGCCACACCTATCAATCTAGGATGCTCAGGTAAGGCCTGCCACACACCAGACACAATGTTCCCTGGCTAAGGTCACGCTGGCAGTGAAGTGAGGTGACTGTTCCTTGGCCATCCTGGTGGCTTCTGTACAGTGGTTGAGCTGTCCAGGGAGCCAGAAGAGTGAAGTAAGTATCCACTATGTCATGTCACTCCAGATGGAAAAGCAAATCACACAGCTGAGTGTTGTATGACCCCATCCTAATAAGTCCATGAATATGCATGTGTGTGGGAAGTTATGAATTAATTAATCTCTCCAGTCATTAGCAGTGTTTCCTTTTCATTAGCTGTGGTCGTGGGTCCTTTTGTGCTTAACCTTTATTCACTCTCTCTCCCCCAGATTTGATTGGTTCTGGGTTGTGTTTGGCATAGGTTTAATAGTTATCAACCCATGACTGTTCCTCAGGGTTCCCTGCAGGAATAGAAGGGTGGAATGAATACATATTAATTAGCTTGGCTTACTTAGTACAGGCTGGATAAGTCTAACAGTGGACACACATGCTAGAGGGGCTAAGACCACAGTAGCTTTTCAAGAGGCCAGATAACTCTACAGCCGCAATCAGATGCTGAAAGTATGGAGGATTTCCAGAAGAATGATTGCTTTCAGTCTACATTGGAAGGCTGAAGAAACTGGGTTCTCACATCAGTGTAGGATGGTATGGCAACGGCAGCAGCAGCAGCAGCAACAGTGTAGATGTACCGACAGTCCAGGGATTAAGACAGTCAGGCAAAATTAGCACTGCTTTCCCTCCAGCCTCTTTGGGTGAATTCACTGTGAAAGGCACCATCCACTCTGAGGGAGGGCTTTTACTCTCAGTCAATCCTTTTAGAAAGTTCCCACTCACCAGCCCAAAGAGTAAGTCTGAGTTGATTCTAGAACAATCAACTTGATGCCCAAAGTTAACTAACCACCACAGATGTGCAGTTGAATTCCATCAGCTGAACGGCAGTCTGTGATGTCATCAGTCTTCCCTCAAGGTCAGCAGAGGCCCCAGCAGCCCATTGTAGTGAGATTCTGTGTTCTTGCCTAAGTCCATGATACTTTCTCTACTTGGTGAGATATGGTGGCATATGGAGACATTTCTTTCAGCCCCTTTCCCAGGAGATAGGGATCTCCTTGTCCTCAGTAGAGCTAGTGCTCAATGAGCACTAGGAATCATTGAAAAGTCTTTCAGCCAAAGGCTGGAAACTCTTTTGTCTCCCTCAGCTGTTTTCTTCCCACACACTGGTAGCAGTTAGTCAGAGTCACAAGTCCATGACACTTTTCAAATGCTCTGTGGTTGTGACTAGAGGCAGTAGCATCCTCTGGGGTAGAGTATGTCCTGGATGGAGAAGAGTGCCTGTCACTGCTGAATCACCAGCACCTGGTGTATTGTCCCAAACCTGCACCAAGTGACAGCCAGTTCTTCCATCCACAGGGCGTCCCACACTTGACTACCCATACTGTCTGGATGGGTAGCTTCTGTGCCGGGTTGTTACCTGTGTCTCTATCTAAACAAAGTCCAGCTCAATTAAAATGTTTGCTTTTAATACATAGTTAATTGGTTATAGTTGTTTATCATTTTATAAGCCCATAAGTAAAACATGAGTTGCTTGTAGGCAAATATAAGAATGGAAGAAATCTTTGCTAGTAGCTAGGTGTGTTTGAAAGAAGGAAGTATTTGTGCAAATCGCTAAAGAAAAGCCAATGTTACCTCCAGCAAGATCTGAAGATGCAGCTGTCCATGCTGGGTCTCCTGGGCAGTTTTTCTCCAGGAAATGACCTCCACTTAATCAAGATTTATAAAATCATAAAAAGGAAATTGTATTTGGTTAAGGCTTGGCATAATCTCCAAGATAACTCCATATCATAATGGTACAATATCATAATCCCAGAAACTAATTACTTTTGTTATCTGTCTTTGCTTGGAGACAGAGCCAGCCAGACATGAATGTATTCTATGAGTTTCTTTTAAGACTTCTAGCAATGTTTCCTAGTTTTAAATTCTTACAAAACATTTCTTGGACAGAAATAGAAGCATCTACCTCAATAAAAAGGCAAGAGTATAAAATCCTCTGAGATAGAAATTTAAAAAACAGAGCAAATGCAGCCTTAGCTCCTCTCTCTCTAATGGTCCAAGCATGACTAGTGTGATCAGAAACAAGGTCTGTGTCTTTGGAGTCAACAGCTTATTCTTGTATCTGTTTATAGTCATCTCAAAACCACATATGCCAAATCACAAGAAGAGTGTCCGTTAAGAAATGTTTAATGCACTAGAGCTGAGGAGAGGGCTCGGTGCCGCAAGCTCGTACTAGGCAAGCAGGCACCTCTGAACTCAGACCCCAGCTCTTATGAAAAGAACCCGGGCACCCGTGAGCCCAGTGCTGAGTGAGCATGTGGAAAGACAGGAGGATTGCTTGAGATGGCTGGTCTGCCTGCCTCGCTTCAGGTCCAGTGAGAAGCCTTGTGACAGGAATAAGGATGGAATTGATAGAGCAGGACAACCAATGTCCCTCTCAGGCCTCTGTGAGAACACCTACTCAAATGTGAACATGCACAGGTGCACACACACATACACACACACACACAATTGGTAAAGCGTAACAACCCAGTCACAGATGACAAAGAAGCGTCTCCGAGTGAGCCTGAACCTGCAGTCCTCAGAGGCTGAGGACGTGGCTAGGTATTCTGGAAAGCCAAGTACAACCCAAACACACTAAGCCTTGCTGGGGTTGATGGAAACTCGACGTCTTTCCACTCCTTTCAGTGAGTGAGCTCATCTACGCCCTTCAGAGATGAACCATGCACACCTAGAAGGTTCCAAACACCCAGGGCTGGTCACAGCATGCCCAACAGTCAGTGTCAGAGTGTCATGAAAGGAACCAAGCCAAAAGGTGAGAACACACAGGGCTACACATAACACCAAGCCAGGAGCTGCCCATACCATGATGACATTCTGGATAACTGAGGCTTCTCCAGAAGGCTGGGGGGAGGGGTCATTAGCTTCTTTCTCAGTATTGTCTCTCCTTAGTTCCCTTCTTCATGTTGACTCATATTGCTCTCACTTCAAAAGCAAGTTTTTGTTCCAAATAGCAATGGCCATATCCCCAAAACATAGATTCAAGAGGCCCTTATGTAGAATGCTCTAGCACGACACAGTGCCAAGAACTTTCCATAGCTATCACACAAAAGTCATCCATCCTTTCAAATATGTTCCTGGGAACACCGGTAAGCAAGTGACAGAAAGGAAGGAGGGTCTCTGCGAGTCTCGGTGTTGTCTGCGGGCAGCCTTAGCTTTTGGATCAGTGGAGCTGGTGATATTTCCAAAGGCTTAAAGTGATATTTGCAAGAACATTAGGGAAACACAGAGGTAAACAATAGATGGCTATTAACGTGGCTGAAGATAATTCAAGCTCATCAGTAACATTCCAGTTCTTCACAATTACAAAGTTCTAATCAGCCAAGAAATTCTGTAGGTTTTAAGCCTGGGAAGTGGCTTACTTTCTGGGAACTTCAGTTCACACTACAATTAAATATGAGTATTGGTCATATTCTCCAAGGAACATGGCTGCCCCTCTTACCCCTAGCTGTATGTACATCTTGTTCGTCAGGTACCGAGCATTTGTTACCTGCTGAGAAAATTCTAACAGTTTGCCTTCTGAGACTGGTTCATCTTCTTTTCAAAGTCACGACATCTAGAGCTGTAGCACTTTGCTAAAGCATTGTGCTCAACTCCCCCGTTTAACGGTAAGCTACTGCACAGGACAGGGAGATGCCAGCTACGTCCGTCCCTGGGCTCTCTTTAGAGGAGACCATTTATGATGTGGCAGGTTAACACGACAATTGAAAAAGTGCTTGGACTTTTCACTTTGTCCCCAGGAAGTCATTGCCCACAATGACTCCAAGCAGCACGGGGACAGCCCTGATCACTCTAGTGTCTAGTGGTGTTAACTGAGTCTTAGCTTACAAGCATTTCTTCAGAAACTTAGTGGTGGGGAGCAGAGACAGGGAGAGAGGGTTTTTCTGTGTCTGTGCAGACACAGCCTTTGTCTCTGATAAAGCAAATCTCTTGTCCTCAGGCACATTATTCTTCCTGAAGCGGCAGGAAGCCATTACCATTTGGGGAGGAACACCATGTTGTATCGGTCAGTCGAGAAGTTTGGGGGAGTGTATGAGTGCAACGATTCCTGACGCATCTCAGCACTGTCCTTAGCCATTTGCTTCAGCATGTATTTATGACACGTTATAGTTTGTAAGAAATAAGATATGTAGGGCCTACTTTAAATATCAGAGTGCCTCAGACTTACATTTACCAGATCACAAATAATCAAGAGGCTCTGGCTCTGTCTTCCCTGGCAGCTGATAGGTGTTTGGTTTATCTTAAGTTTGAGAATTTACCCTCTGCCCCAGACTGAAACCATGCATCAAGGAAAGGGAAGGGATCTTGAGCCTCAGGAAGATGGGGATTTTAAGTGGAGCTACACTAGATGAACAGGAAGATTGTGACTCTCTGAAGTACCTAGCCACAGGGAAAGAGAGGGCAGGGACTTGTAATTAAGAATATAGAAAATACTAATGCAACTGAATGGTGTGGCCGCTGCCTTATCTCTTGGTTTGGACTGCAGAAACCATAAGTGAGCTTTTTTGTTTGTTTTTGTTTTTTTGAGTCAGGGTTTCTCTATGTAGCCTTGGCTGTCCTAGAACTTACTTTGTAGGCCAGGCTGGCCTCCAATTCGCAGAGATCTGCCTGCCTCTACCTCTGCCTCTGCCTCAAGTGCTGGGATTAAAGGTGTACACCACTGCTGCCTGTCTAAAGGTGAACTTTCTTAGCTCCTCCACTCCTTGTACTCACTTGAACTAGTTATTAGAAAGCAAAGGTTTCATTTGCCCAACTCTGTGATAAGAGCATGCATTGGGCCTGGGCTTCAGGATGGCTGACGGCATCCGGAGACCTGAGCTTGGGGACAGCTGCTGCAGTTTCAGGCGGTGCAGGCTTGCAGGCTCTCACTGCACAGGGCCGCTCGTTTCAGGTGTTTTGTTTTGATTGTTCTAGGTTATAGATACTGTCAGGTAGCTAGTGGTAAACTCCCATTGTCTAGTGTGTGAGACAGGTACGTTTAGAACTCCCGTGCTGAGCCGCTTGCATTTTAAGGAGTGTCTCTCGGCCACTTATAACCACGATCAGTTTACAAGCAAAGCAAATAAGGCGTGGAGACTGCAGGATGTGGGCTTCTTTGTTCAGCCAATCACCAGTGCAGAGGATCCCAGCCTGCGTGTGGTCTGCCTCTGCCTCCAGGTAGCCACAGCTTGAGCCACCACCAGAACTTGGTCTACTCTCTGTCTGTGACCAACAGGGGACAGGATGGTGGGGACATTCTGATTCCTCAGGGACAAGGCCATAACCTTGACCCTCTTGCTCACATTCCTCTTGCTCACTTCCCTCTTCCAACAGTGCAGTCATGTGCTTACCTGGCAGCAAGGATGTTGGAAGAATGGATCGGAGGCCAGGGGCTAAAATGAAACGTCTTTCCCTAAACAGGAAGAAAATAGATACTAAAGCATGCTCACTTCCAGGGCACCTACATGGAGGGAAGCTACTGGAAAAAAGCATAACTGTATTATAAACTCAACTGCATAAACTCCTCCCATATCAGCCATGGTTCCATTCATACTGTGAAATATACACAGAGCAAGGAATAATTAAAGGCTACAATTACAAGAATGGCTCCATGGAATCAGGGATGTCAACTCTCCCACGAAGGCCATCAAAACATTTACTGATCAGAATTGAGCTCTTAAGCCAACAGCTGTTGAGGAGAAGCTGGATTTGAGCAGCCTGCTGGTGCCTCCTTATGGAGCCAGACAGGCTTTTTGGGCTTCTCCAGAGCCCCATCCACAGCAGGACACAGAGTAAGTCAGCTTGTGTGATGTAGGAGTAACAGACAAACAGAAGAGACTTTTGAGGTGATTCTTCCAAAGAAAACTATTGCCCCAATTTAAAAAGAAAAGCTTGTTTCTCTAAAAATAAGTGCTGTGGTTTGAGGACAGCACATTGCCCAGTCTCCTTTGAACACCTGTTACCAACTTAGCATTGCTGTTTGGAGAGGTTGTGGAACCTGCTTCCTGGAGGAAAAAGGTCACCATAGGAGGACTTTCCTGGTTTATAGATCAGCCTCGATTCCAGACTTCTCTCTTTCTCTCCTACTGTTTCCTCAGCCTCCTCTGTTCTCTCTCATACAGCTTCCTGGTCCTCCTAGATGTATAAGGTCCTAGGCGCATGCCCCTACTACCAGAAGGCTGCCATGTCGGATGCTACCCTCAAAACTGTTCTCTTGCTCCTGTAAGTCATTCTATTCTGTCACAGCAATGAAAAGGTGACTAGCAGGGCACTGAAATGCTAAATCATCTTGCATCCTGACACAGTGAACTGTGTGGTAGCCTGGTGGTCTCAGGGGCAAGCTCAGACTGGGTGGATGAGAAGCCCCTGCTCGTGGTCCAGCAGCTTCCAGGAGAAGCTGCCTGCTCTGGGCACTGCAGAACTGAGTGGGCAGGTCACTAGCACTGCCACGCCTGCCCCTCTGTCCCACACCGCAGGTCACTACACCCATGTAAGCCGGAGGGTGTGGCGAGCATTCGTCAATGTGGAAGCAGAAGACAGAAGCAGAAGAGCATCGCTGCGACAGATGCTGGCGAGGAGGTAGGAAAAATGTCTGTAGTGCTTGCACTTTGTGTTATAAGAGACATTAGTCCACGGTGCTGCTCTCTCTCAGGTCTCTCCAGAAACCTTATCAGCTTATCGCTGATCTGCAATCTCTATCCAGTTACTGTAACTGACAATGTGAAGCAAATGCCGAGTGTCACTTTTCTCCACACCAACAAACCATGATGCATCAGTCATTGAAAAGATCACTGTCCCCTTGGAAACATGTCCAGAGGAGGATACAGAAGCATGAAGAGTATTATAAAAAGATCAATCCATGCTCAACTTTAAAAGGAAATTGTATACACACACATGCACATACAACATATATGACCAAGAAATTATACTCAGAACCTTAGGGAGAAAAAAAACATTTGTTCAACAAAACATACAAAATAATTGAACAGACACTTGGGGAAAGCAAACGAGACCATGAGTGTGTGAAAAGATGTTCATAAATGCTTCCTGAGAGACAGACAAAGCGCGCTGGCCTGGCACAGCACTGTGCGCACTGCTGGGCACAGCCTGCAGGTGCAAAGCGCCGAGCCGAGCCTCGTGGCAAGACCATCTGGCAGCTTGCTACCAGGGTGAGTGCACCTGGGGCGTGACAGCCAACAGGTTACTCTTGGGCATTCGTCCGTGGCATATCAAATGAGTTTCCCTTAGAGATCAACTAAGGGGGAAAAACCCACAAATGAATGTTGTATATCACTGTTCATGGCACCTCCAATTACAATAACAAAATCTTCATGAACCGACCTGTCTTACGGCTACATGATGAAAAGGTTGTGGCCAATCTGATTAATGTCTCAAGTCTGAGTGCAGCACACACACAGATACACATACACACACGAACACACACGCATGCATGGGAGTACCAATATGGATGAACTTCAAAGCCATTTGGTCCATGGAAAACTCCACACACAAAGAATCACAATGCATGATTTCATTTGGGCATGTAATTTTGTGCTTGTGTGTATGAATGTGCAGGTCATATTTCTGCAAATGCAGACACACAGGTTTGTATGTGTGTATGTGTGTGTGTGTGTGTGTGTGTGTGTGTGTGTGTGTGTGCCAGGCAGAAGTCAGCCTCCACATCCTTTCTCAGGTACCACTCACCTTGTTTTTTGAGACAGGGTTTCTCACTGTCCTGGAATGTACCAAGTAGATTAGGCTGGCTAAGCAGCAAGCCCCGGGGACCCACCTGTCTCCTTCTCAGACATTTACATATGATTTTTGAAATAAGTTACAGAATGCAGGCAGCCATGGGCATCAGGATGAGTTTTGGTGTTTACAAAATGCTCCTTGTCTTTTTAATTTAAATTTATTTTTTATAATTTATTCACTTTACATTCCGATTACAGCCCCCTCCATCATCTCCTCCTTGTCCCATCCTTCCTCCCTCCTCCCCACATTCCTCTCCCCTATTCTTCAGAAAGAGAAAACCCTCCTCCCCTACCAGCTGACTCCAGCCTATAGAGTCTCATTAGGACTGCCTGCATCCTCTTCCTCTGTGGCCTGGCCATACCCCCCAACCAGGGGGAGGTGATCAAAGAGCACACAGCAGAGTCCATGTCAGAGACAGCTCCCCTTTCTTGGGAACCCACATGGAGATTGAGCTGCCTATGAGCTACATCTGAGCAGGGGGTCTAGCTCTTCTCCATTCATGGTCCTTTATTGGTGCTTCACTCTCTGGGGGACTCCTGGGTCCAGATTTGTTGGCTCACTATCTTGATGTTGGTAATTTCACATTTTGTGCACTTGTCAAATGTCATCAAGTGTCCACTTGATGTGGGAGGCTTGGTTTCCCACAGAGGCTGCAGCAGCCAGGCCAGCCCCAAGCTGTTGTTCCCTCCAAGCCTCATCCCTCACCATGGAAGCCATCTCTCTGCCATGCTACAGGAGAGATGTTTTCTTACTTTTTAAGTAAAAGCTATGGATAAAATGACTTGGCATAACGTTGCTGATCGTTAAGAATGAGCCGTTGGCACACAGCTTGTCTCAGATCTTCTCTGTGTTATTCTACCTTTGTTTTCCTACCCACGTGACAAAACCTCCAGTGGCCCCAGTCCCAGTCACCAACTCTGCTGGATGACTATAAAGTCCTCTCACTGAAGAGAACCCCCTGACTTTCTAGCCTGGGGTATAATCAGTGACTAGCTTTGCCAGTGGACTGTAAGCAGGTAAGACAAGGGCATCTGTAAAAGAAGCTGGCTGGCTCCCTGTCACCTTGTCCTTCACCTGGGGCACAGGTGTGCTCTGCCAGCCTCCAGATGGCAGCGAAGATTCTCTGCTGACCCCTCACGCTGGAGTGAGCCTTGGATCTCAGCCTGCCCCCAGCATGGTGAGTTCTGAACTGAAGCATCGAGTGTGTGCTTCAGCTTCAGATGATGGGCAGAATTCTTATGTCATTTCCCTTGCTTTGAAGTAAGACTCTGACCAAAAAACAACCTGCAGGAGGAAGAACCCACTGAGTATATGATTGCAGCTTACTCAAGCCCTTCAGGAAGCTGCGGTCGGGGCAGAGAGAAATGAAGGCATATGTGTCCACCATCAGCTAGTTTTCACCACTCCTGTGTGGTCCCAAGGCCTCAAACTAGGAAATGGTTCCATCCAGAGCAAGCTTTAGTTCATCCATCCTCCCCCAGGCCCCAACATGCTCATTCACTGTCGTGTCTATCCAGTATTCCCAATGAGACTCTCTTCCCAAGCGAGTCTAGCTAGGGTCCCGTTGACAGCACAAGCCAACCACCATGGATAGTGTCTGGAATCCAGTCTCTGCTCTAGGTGTGAGGTAACTTTGGGAGGATTTACAGCCAGGGATCCTAGCATCACATGTCTAGGTCAACGTCATCATAGAAAGTGGCAATTCTGATGACTCAGGTCGAATCTGTAAACTTGAAAATTTCCAGTGGCTGCAAGAACAGTGGCATTCTGAATTGAGATCAGCTCCACGGATGCCAGAGTGCATCTGCTCCACCCACTAACACTCACGGATGTGTAACAGAATTTATATCAGTCACGCAAAAGTCTTTTCCTCTCATTTAAAACATTTTACACGTTTTAAAAAATATAACCATGTTGGACATAGAGCCATCTCTTTATTGTTTGCTTATTTTATGTTTTAGTTTTAATTTATTCTTTGACATTCTTATGCATTTATACAATGTACATTGATAGTAACCACCCATCCAATGCTCCCCAGCAGGCCCCATCACATCTTCCTCCTAACTTCAGTTTCTCTCCTTTATTTATTGAATGTGACTGAATGACCGTAAAATAAATATACATATAGGCTAACTCAACTGAAAGCAGCAGTCGGTGGCATGGGTGCTCCCTAAGTCTGTCCTAAACCCAGCTCCATCAGGAAACAATGTGAGCAGTGTTCTGGGCCCTCAAAACCCTCAGAAAAGGGTCTGCAAGCTTGCTCCAAGTGGAGCTTTAGAGAGAGGCAGCCAGTGGTGAGTGAAAGCTAACTGCGGTTCACCACGCACTTCCTAACGTCCACTCCCAACTCAAGGATGAACACAGGACTTGCCCTAACACCCACCCAAACCTGGACACCATACGAGATGAGCAAGAGCTTATCAGTTTACGAAAAACTAATCTGCTTTGAGAAGCTAACCCTGCAACGTGCTGCACAGCTATGCATTTTTTTCGGCTTGCTTGTGTGACCGTGAGTAGGACTGGGGGTTTCAGCTACACTGAGAATCTCTCTCTGTTCCTCAGTCTCCCAGAGTTAGGTGGAGACACATGAGACCTATTTTCCCTCTTCCTGGGGTAAGCAACAAGAAAAAAGGTGTGGGGGCTCTGGAGCTCTGCAGGCCGGCAGCAGAAGGCTCTTGGGAATTGCACCCCCATTCCCTGCCCAGCCACCAGAGTTGGCAAGAAAATGAACTTCATGCAACAAGGAATAGCAGCCTTGAGTGGCAGGAGAAGACAGTTATGGCTGTCTCTAGGCCATAGGATCTCCTGATCACATTTAATCCCAAAGAAACCCTGCTAGCCTAGTCTTGTGCTGTTATCTACATTTCACAGATGACAATCTGTGATTTATCTAAGACTTCAATGACACCGCAATGAGTCAGTCTGGAATCGTCTGGTGTCTGGTACCATGTCGGTCACTATAACATTGCATGGTTTTTTTGCATTCAATCTTTAAAAAGGTATTTTTTTTTTAAAAAAATAAAGATCAAATACAACCCCAAGTCATTTGCAATATCCTGTAATAACAACTGTAATAAGATAGCCTTCAATTTCCTGCAATCTAAACTCCTACCATGGCACAGGGCTAGGGTTAGTAGCTGTAAACTACGAAAACTCCAAGATCTAGTCCAAAACAGTAAACCAGGTTGTTTCTTCCGTCCCCATGCCAGCTGCAGTACCGCAGAAGGACAGCAGGGGGAGGTGATTACCCACAGTAAGGCTCCCAGGTCTGCAGAGCGGCTGCTCCCCAGAGCGGTCTCCTGGCTTGCCTGCCTGTTTCAATGAGGGGATGGAAACAGAGTACACACAATTTTCAAACAAAATGTTGCCCTTTTCCACGTGTAGAGTCACTCATTATATAGCGCTGTTCACATCCATCCAGACGACAGGGAATGGGGACTAAGTTAGGGACACACTGAATTCTTCAAGCATACTTGGAGATAGCTCAGTGGTAGAACACTTGCCTGGCATGGACAAGATAGATCAGTGGTAGAGGATTTGCCTGGCATGGGCAAGGGCTCAGCTTCAGCTACCAGTTCTGCAAAGAAATAAAGAAAAAAAATAATTCCTCTAAATATAGTAATTCAAATAAACATTTTAAATCAATGTAGGAGCTTTTGAATGATATTGCATGTTCATCTTTATTATTTAATTTTGCCTGACTACCTTCCTGGTGAAATATGCATAGAATTCAAAGTGGCATATATATTTTTGATGCAAGAGGAAAGGACTTGATATCCAAGATTCATAGTCTAGGCACAAGGAAGCAACAGCACTAACTCAGGTGGTCCTCAGGGGCTGGACATCTGGGCAAGAAGGCAAATGGAGCCACTGTTCCTGGGCTGGCCAGCCAGCCCCACAGACCCCAGCTCTTCAGAGCACAGCCATGCTCTCTGCTGACAGGCTCAGACTCCTCCTTTAAGATGGCCTACCAGAAGCCTGTCAGGACATGCCAGCCATGGGCACAAGGCACAGGAGCCACACTTGCAGGAAGGGTAGAAGGGCAGGCAGACGGTCAGTTGAGGATCCAGTGCACCACACTTGTGAGTGAGCTCCATGCCCAACTAAGATCTCCTGCACTCATCTACCTGGTGGCGGGCAGCAGTCAGGGCCCCTCTGCCGTTGTAGCCAGTCTGAAGAACGGAGAGTGGTCTGGCAATGGGGAAAAGAGAAAGGGAACCCAGTAGAGATGACAGAAGGGACAACAGGGTGTATTCTATGGCAACAATGTCCAAATTTCTAAGTGTTTCTTTTACTGTTTATTTTTTTATTTGTGTTGGTGTTTTGTGTGAGTCTCTGCCTGTGTGCCACATGTTTGCAGTGTCAGGGAAGGCACCGGACCCCCTGGGATTCAGCTACAAGCACAAATACTTGTGAGCTGCCATGTGAGTGTCAGGAATCAAACGCATGCTCTCTGGAAGAGCAGCCAGTGCTCTTAGCTGCTGAGCCATCTCTCCAGCCCCAAGGGCATATATTAATATTTGACTTTATTTATTTATGTATGTTCATAAAAAATTTAAATGGGATCTCACTGTACCCTTGGCTGACATGGAGCCATATATATAGACCAGGCTGGCCTTGAATTCACCAAGATTTGTCTGTCCCAGCCTCCGAGTTCTAGGATTAAAGGCCCCACGTATTTATGAAGAAACAATTCAGTGTTGGCAGTTTATAGAACATGGAGGATGAAGCACCAGAACTGCTGTGCTGGTGTGACACTGATGCCAGAAATAGGAAGATGCAAGTCCATGCCAGCAGCCTTTAAGCAAAACCTCTCGGTCTGTGTGACAGTGAGAGTACTTCCTTAAAAAACTGTAGTGGGTTCAATGTTTGGGGTATGGTAGGGTTCATAACCACAGTATGTTACTGTCATAGTGAATGAATGTATATTTTAAAAGAATATAAATATAAATTTGAGGACCAGTGAGATGGCTTAGGAGTACAGGCACTTGCAGCCAAGAACCAAGACTGAGGACCACAGTTCAGTCCCCAGAAACCACAGTGGAAAGAGAGGACAGACTCTAGCAAGAGTCCTCTGCCCTCTACCTTTGTGTAATGGTTTGTTCATGCACAGGCACACACATGCACACACCTGTTCAGCAATGTTTGCATGACAAAGCTGATGTTAAAGTGTAAAGGAAAAACTGGCACGCAGATGTGCTTTCTCTCTTTGCTTTTTTTCATCATCAAGCAACATCAGACAAATGTGAGTATTTCAGGAATTTGCTTTGTAAATCAGCCACAGCTTCTCACCATTATCTAGTACCTCCTTAGTGGTGAGCCCTCTAAATGCAGCTGTCATTTTGTCCAAGTTACCTGGGGAGTCCTTAGCTGGTTATTTGAGACATAAAATGCCATGTTTTCCTCCGCAGCAACTGGGTCACAATGAAGAAAAACTTACAATAAAAATGAAGGAGCAGGTAGGCAAGGACTCAGACTCAGGACACAGTCCACTGTCCAAACTCTGTAATGAGAGTACTTCCTTAAAAACTTCCTTAAACTATACAGTGCATGCATAGTTTAAAGAAAAGAATATGAACATAAATTTGATAGCCAGTGAGTTGGCTTGGGGGGTATAGGTGTTTGTAGCCAAGAACCAGGGCTGAGGACCTGAGTTCAGACCCCAGAACCCACAGCAGAAACTCTGCTTGAACACGTACCAGCATGGGAGACCCCTACTAGAGTGCTCATTTGTTTTCATTAGACATTAGATAAATTGGACATGTATCTATCCAAATCGGGATGAGTTCAAATTGAAAAGGCCCATGATATTGCAGCATGTAAATTAATGAGATATTTAATAAAAAATTATTTATTTTGCCATATAAAAATCAGTGGCCAAAACAGTACCAGGTAGACTCTTTGGTGACCAGATATTCAACACTTTGCTATAAAAATATGTAGGGCTGAACTATTTCATCTTTAGATGATTTGGTCAATGTGTACATCTATCTTTTTTTATTTTATTTTTTATTTTATTTTATTTTCTTATCAGTTACATTTTATTAACTCTGTATCCCAGCCCTGTCCCGATCCCTCATTCCCTCCCACCCTCTCCCTCCCTCCCTCCCTCATCTCCACCATGCCCCTTTCCAAGTCCACTGATGGGGTGAACCTCCTCCCCATTCATCTGATCCTATTTTATCAGGTATCTTCAGGACTGGCTGCAAAGCCCTCCTCTGTGGCCTAACAGGACTGCTCTTCCCTTGGGGTGGGGAGACCAAAGAGCCAGTCATTGAGTTCCTGTCAGAAATAGTCCTTGTTCCCCTCACTTTGGGAAACCAATTGGTTACTGAGCTACCACAGGCTACATCTGAGCAGAGGTTCTAGGTTATATCCATACATGGTCCTTGGTTGAATGTCAGTCTTAGAAAAGACCCTGTACCCAGATATATTTGGTCCTTGTGGCGCTCTTATCCTTTCTGTATCAGACTAATCCCAATCTTTCTTATGATTTCCTGTACTCTGCCAAAGGTTTGGTCATGAGTCTTTGCTTTGAAAACACTGCTAGTTAGAGTCTTTCAGATGCGCTCAGTAGACTCCTGTCATACGTTCAATGCACATCCCATCTGTCTTTCTAAACGAGGATTGATCATCTTACCCCATGTCTGCTCTCTTGATTATCTTTTTTAGGTGTATAGATTCCCTTATGTTTATCATATCTTATAGGTCTATATAAGTGAGTATATACCGTGTTTGTCTTTCTCCTTCTGGGATATTTCACTCAGAATGATCTTTTCTAGATCCCACCATTTGCCTGCAAATTTCATGATTTCCTCTTTTTTGATTGCTGAGTAATATTCCATTGTGTAGAAATACCACAATTTCTGTACCCATTCTTCCGTTGATGGACATCTGGGTTGTTTCCAGGTTCTGGCTATTACAAATAAAGCTGCTATAAACATGGTTGAGCAAGTATCCCTTTTGTGTACCTGAGCAAACTTTGGGTATATACCTAGCAGTGGTATAGCTGGGTCTTGAGGAAGCACTATTCCTAGTTGTCTGAGAAAGCGCCAGATTGATTTCCAGAGTGATTGTACAAGTTTACATTCCCACCAGCAGTGGAGAAGGGTTCCCCTTTCTTCACAACCTCTCCAGCATGTGTTGTCGCTTGAGTTTTTCATCTTGGCCATTCTGATGGGTGTAAGGTGATATCTCAGGGTCGTTTTGATTTGCATTTCCCTGATGGCTAATGAGGATGAGCATTTCTTTAAGTGTTTCTCTGCCATTTGATATTCCTCTGTCGAGAATTCTCTGTTTAACTCTGTTCCCCATTTTTTAATTGGATTACTTGGATTGCTGCTTTTCAGCTTCTTTAGTTCTTTGTATATACTGGATATTAGTCCTCTGTGAGATAAAGGGTTAGTGAAGATTCTTTCCCAATCTGTAGGCAGTCGTTTTGTTTTGATGACGGTGTCCTTTGCTTTACAGAAGCTTTTCAGTTTCATGAGGTCCCATTTATTGATTGTTGCTCTGAGAGCCTGTGCTGTTGGTGTTCTGTTCAGGAAGTTGTCTCCTGTGCCAATGAGTTCTAGGCTGTTCCCCACTTTTTTTCCAATTGATTTAGGGTATCTGGTTTTATGTTGAGGTCCTTGATCCACTTTGACTTTAGTTTTGTGCAGGGTGATAAATATGGATCTATTTTCATTTTTCTGCATGTAGACATCCAGTTAGACCAGCACCATTTGTTGGTGTACATCTATCTTAAGTCAATACCTATAGCATATGTTTAGAAAAGCAAAAGACAATTGAGAGTTACCAAAATGTCACAATTTTATATCTACAACATACAGCCTTGAAAAGCAATGCAGACATTTTTAACCATTAAACATTTTGAGAACATCATACATGTATACAAGAAAGAGTGACCGTATCTCCCCATTACCTCCTCTTATCCCACTCCTACTTGTGTTGTCCTCTCCTCTTTCTTTCTAAAGCACCCTTTGTTGGCCTTCCTGCCCAGATGGAAAGGTGTCCTGAGAGGTCTTGGGATCCCAGAGCCACACAGCTCTGAGGTGGGACAATGTCCCAATAGAAGGGCATCCTGAGACATGGGAGCCCAGGACCAGCACAGCTATGAGAGGAATCCTCCTCAACAGGCGAACGGAAGCTCCCGGGGGAGGGTATCCTCAGCTGAGCTGAGGAACTCAGGAGCCTAAGCCCAGCTCCACTTCTTCTCTTCTTTGCTTCTTTGTTCGTTGCCCTTTTCTGACGAAAGAGTCACACCAGGCAGCAAATTTCATAAAAGAGATCTATTGGGAGGTATAGGGCCTGGAGGAACAAATTCAGGGCTGGCTGTCCCTGCTTCCTGGAGAGCACAGTAGAGAACTGAGCACACACAGGCTTTATATAAAATTTCTTAGGAGGTAGAGCTTTCTAGGGCAGAGATTTCCAGGGTGAGGATTGGTGAGATTTCAAGCCCTGAACTTGAGGGAGCTCAGGGACTGGTGGGTTTTCCTGGTTAGGGATTGGTAGCTTTTTGTAAAGACTTTTCACTTAAAATTAGCATAATATGTTAAGGGTCCTATTGAGGGGCTGGAAACGATGTGTGTGACAGTTACAGAGGTTGGAAACACTGTTAGGACAGTTCTGGGGGAGGGGCCTGGCCGCTGGAGATCCTCAGTCATGGGATGGGGGAGTGGGGGATGGCCATTTTCGGCCTAGAGGATTTACAAAGTTTACAAAATGTACAAAGTTTACAAATAGATTCCACAGCAGGAAAGCCTTTCCCTACAACTTGAATAGTCAACATCCTTCTCTTGGTTTGTTCAGATCTTACACAGAGAGCCATGGCTACTACCATGTTTCATGATTCCAATGTCTACGTCATATCTAGAATGTAGCATTTTGCAGCACTTCCTTTCTCTGGTTCTTACAGTCTGTCAGCTCTTCCTTGGGTCTTGTGGATGGTTATATAGATGTTTGGTTTTTTTAAAAAATAGAAATTATAAATGAGTATGCATGGACTGTAACCAGGCCCACAACACATATGGATTTGATGGGCAGCTTGGTCTTCATGTGGGTCCCCTAACAACAAGGCGAGCAGGGGTTGTCTCTCACACGGACTTGGTTGCCTGTTTTTGGACCACTTTCTTCTAGCTGGGCTGCCTTGTCTGGCCTCAACAATAGAGGATGCTCTAAGTCCTGCTGGGCCCGGCTGGGTTTGTAAGGGAATGGCTCCCTTTTTCTGAGGAGAAGCGGAAGGGGAAAGGGGGGGAGGGGAGGACCAGGCGGAGAGGAGGGAGGGGCTTAGACCTGTATGTAAAATGAATAGATAGATAGATAGATAGATAGATAGATAGATAGATAGATAGATAGATATTTGAAAACTGTATTTATTGTATGGCTCTTCTTGGGAAGGTATGAACCAATGTCTATTCATCTCAATGAGATAACCAATAGACCAAAACAACAATTCCACCCACACCTAGCTTCATGAACCTGTGAGTTTATTGTGGTCACTCACAGGAATGTGGAGGATTCAAAGGCAGCTCTATTAAAATCCCATCCCAGCATGCATTGCTCTCATGAAAGCTACATCCCTAAAATTTCCCTGCACAACTTGCTCCACCAAAGAACTTCCTCCTCCCTGCAAGTGTCCACTGTTTATAGAGCAGCAGAAATGCCTTGGTGTATCTTGAAAGGTTCCAAGGCAGGAGATGCCTCTTCCTTCCTCAAAGGCGTATTATTTTAGTTCAGAGGAAACAGCTACACAGCAGCCTTGGTTTGCCTACAACCACGAACTTTCAACACTGGGTGGATACATAAGAATATGATCCTGTGTTTGCTATTCTGATTATAAGTGAAGTTACAGAAAGAAGCATTTTAAAACATTTTGCTCTGATTTGTATGAACACATTTTTTTTTAGAAATATAAAAACTGTAAATTACATCTTTTAGTTGACTTAGCATCTTCTTTTAACCTTAGTTTTGACATCATGGTTTAGGTAATAAACGGTCTGGTTGCCATGGTTATGTGGCCACTAGCCCCACTTCAAATGAGGATTGCTCTTCTCTTGTTTCATTTGCTGCGTCATGCTTCCATAAGACACTCCCAGGTTGAAACCTGGCTGGCCCAGGAATAATTTAGACATCCTGGCTCTGCCACCAGTTAAGAAATGATAGTACTCTTAGGATCCCAAATCCATAATAAATGGTATCACATGAAAAGGAGGTCATTTCTTGTTGCTTTTTAGATTTCCTTTTCATGAGGGAGGTATAGTCCAGAGTCCTATTTATCTGAAGGCAGAAATGAATTCAGTGGCTATGTGTTTCATATTCAGAAACACATAACAAGATGCAAACATCTTATTCAGCCTGACAATGTATGCTCATAAGTGCTAAATATGCTACTGCAAGATTACCCTAATATATACCCTAAATATCCAGCCGACAGAAGAAATCACTCACTACCCACAAAAGTAGAAGACCATGGAGCAAATAGACCTCCCTTATCATTGGACTGGGGTAGGGAATAAGAGAAGAAGAGGGAGGGAGGGTGGGATTAGGAAGGAGTGGGAGAGGGGTCTACATCTGTGATACAAACTGAATAAACTGTAATTAATAAAAATAAAATAAACCATAATCAGTAGGGGGCAAGGTTGAGAATCAAGGTCCAGGGCTGGAGAGAAGGCTCAGTCATTACAAGAGTGCATTGCCCTGTAGAAGACCTGATTTTTGATCCTAGTACCTTGACTAGGTAGATCACAACTGCCTGCAACTCCAGCTCCAGTGGGTCCATTGCCCTTTTCTGGACCCTACAGGCTCCTGCACATATGCATATAGCAACACAAATAGAAACACACATACATGCATATACCCACACACACAATCAAAAACTAAAATAAGTCTTTTGAAAAGCAGAATCAAGATGCTAGTGTGAAGTGACAGCTATTTCAAAGCAAGCCTCATAGCAATGCTTCAAGGAACAACCACAACACGGAGAAAACAGTAAAAACATTAAATCTCGCCAAAGAAATTCAAACATCAGGACCATAATGGGAGGTGTGAGGGGCTAAAGTCACAGTTCAGAACTGAAGCTTCAAATAAAGCAACCAGCTTTATTTGACAGTGGTCACTGTCAAGGTTATGCTCAGTTCAGTGTCGCTAAAGCCCCAGAGAACAAGCACATAGGCCCGCAGTCTCCAGGTTTCATAAAGAGAAATCCCTATAAAATCTCCACACTGAAGGAAATAATATTTACAAAAGGCATGCTACCTGGTTGGACAGAGCAGGCATCTCTGCTGATTTAGAGATTGTCTTTTATCTTTGCACATGTAATCACCAGCTGTCCAAACCGCTTTCACACCTTCCCAAAGCTAGTATCTCACCCTCAAGTCTTCATTTTCTCATCTTTGAATCTTGCAGTAGCATATTTAGCACTTATGAGCATACATTTTCAGGCTGAATAAGATGTTTGCATCTTGTTATGTGTTTCTGAATATGAAACACATAGCCACTGAATTCATTTCTGCCTTCAGATAAATCCATTGTATTTACTCAGCTATGATTTGGACTTGAGATCCCCTAATTAAGCACATTGATGTCTCAGCTTCCAGAAAATAAGCGACTTCCATTTGTTGGAGATTTTCACTCTCTATAAGCATTGACTTGGGTCACAGTCACAAACCCCTAAGGCTGAAAAGGACACAGGTGTCAACATGTAGAGTCTCAGGTGACAAGACTGAGATGTACATTTTCTATCTGCTGAGAGTTATATCAAGGAGCCAATAAACACTGTCACCCTGAGAGGCCTTAGAATGAAGCGGGGAGACAAGCCTCTGGGTATGCCTTCAGGTATGGTGTAGATTGGGTCAAGACTCATCAGTTGCTAGCACCATCCCACCGACTGGGGTTCCAGACAAAATGAAAGAAGGCAAGCTGAGTTCCCAGATCCACACCTTCTCTGCTGCTGTGAGCAGCGGCCTCAAGCTAGTCCCACCAGGACCTCTCCAGCCTGACGTGCTGCACCCCTAACCTATGAGCAAGACAAATGCTTCCTTCCTTAACTTGCTTTTGATGGACATTTTGTCCCAGCAACAAGAAAATTTGTTTTGCGTTCAGGGCATTGCTTTTTTTTTTCTTTTCAAACTCTGATATTTCCTACCCTTACTTGGTCTATTATCCATGTTTCAAGACACCACAGGATATATATTCTGTCCCAAAAGTATGTCACTTACTTTTCTACTGTTGTGACAAGACATCACAATGAAGACAACTATAAAAGAACACTTTTGACTAGGCTTACAGTTTCAGAAGACTAGAATCCATGATGAAGAGCAAAGTCTAGAGGCAGGAAGAGCTGAGAGTTCACATCATGATCAATAAAAAGGAGGCACAGAGAGAGAAGGACAGAGAGAGAGGGAGAGAGAGAGAGAGAGAGAGAGAGAGAGAGAGAGAACCAGAAATGGCATGAGTCTTTTGAAACCTCAAACCTGACTGCAGTCACACAGCACAAGTCCACACCTCCTCATCATTCCCATACACTGCCACTAACTGAAGGCCAAGTGTTCAAACATGTGAGTCTATGGGGGACATTCTCATGCAAACCACCACAAGCCACATCCTCTATTTGTGCTTACTGTATCAAATCCATCTCTTTGAGCTGCTTTCAAAAATCCACTTAAAAGTCCACTTCCTTCATAAAGCCTTCTAAGAGCCTCTGCAACTGAATCACTCATGGATCAATGTCAAAAGAAGTCATTGGACCGTGTGTTTAAGATACAGATGTGGGGGTATGTTGTTAATCAACTTATATTTGTATCCCTGTTTCTCAGCAGGGATGTTCTTGAATTTCCCTTGAATTTGCCAAATGACTGTAATACATAATACAGGCACGTAGAAGATGGTTGTTAAGTTATTGATTTCACTCAGCATGGGAATGAAAGTCTTCTCGCTGAAAATCCAAGTGATTAACATGTTATAATATTTTTATTTTAATAATATCTTCTCTACGATATCATGAGCTGAGATAAAAATGTGATGCAACTCTCAAGAAGAAGAGGAGGAAGAAGGGGATAAGGAAGAAGAGGAGGAGGAAGAAGAAGAAAAAAATGTCTCCTTTCAAAATTATAATTCAGATCGATTGAGTTTGTGTGTATGTGTTGCCTGCATGTATGTATATGCCTGACATATGTGGTTGGTGCCTGAAGAAGTCAGAAGAGGTCATCAGATACCCTGGAACTGCAGTTAACGATGGCTGTGAACCACTATGCGTGTTCTCAGAACCCAGCTAGGGTCCTCTGCAAGTCCCTAGCTAACTGCTCTTAACCACTAAGTCATCTCTCCAGTCCCTCAAAAGTATCATCATTTACAATTAAAACACAAGCTGACTTGTGAACCCACAATGTTATTCCTGGAAGTCAAGCTGTGGACAATCTTGGCCACAATTATTGCAGGGGCTTGGGAGTGGGCTTTGGTAGATGCTTCTGATAAAGTCAGTGTATTAAATACAGTGAAGCTACTGGAATTCACATTACCGCTTGTTTCAGATCAGGGTACTTCCAAAAGGCATAACTAAGCCCCAAGTGATCCCCTGAACTTGCCATGATCCTCCAATAATCTTTGGCATGGTGGGTTTGCAAGAGCTGCTCCCCCGAGGACCACCAGAGCATGAGTGAAGAGAGGGCATTTGGTCCTGATACCCTCTCATCTTTCTCTAGAGGAAATCAGAACTTACTCTTTTTGCTCAGCCTGTGCTCCTGGGAATATGGGAATACCCCAAAGAGAAATTGCAGCCTGTTAGCTTAGCTTCTACACATAATCATGGAGTCATTGAGTGGAGAACAGGCCTGGGAATGGAAGAGATGCAGAATGCAATGAAACAATTTGGAGGACCCATAATTCTGAGAAGAAGCAATAATAGCCTGGACAAGACTTTGAAAAACATCTATAGAAAAGCAATTGATTCAGACCTGTGGAGCCAAGACAGGAGAATGAAGACTAATGCACACTTGAGGTTTGTGTTATTGCAGATAATTTCTAAGTTTTGATATAAGTAGGTAAGTGAAAGGCAGGTTAGTTAGCTAAACCGATGGGAGCAGGGAAATATATATATCAGTAGGGAAAGAGCCCTCAAAAACCTCGTTCATCTCAGTAAACACACTCCTAAACCACACAGGGAGTAAATGGAGCAGTGAAAATATAACCTAGAGCTTGTGCCTCCCCCCTCAGTCCATTCCTTTCACCATGTTTTCCGGTACTAGTGTAGTCTTCACAGCATCTGTGATGGGGATGAGCCCACAGGATCTAAGTGGACCAGGTGCCAAGAGAAGGATATAGAACAGAGTCTGGGTTGCCTTGCCTTTTCAGAGCATCTTTCTTCTTTCTCCATTTAACTAATTACCAGTCATATAATTACTCATTATCTGTAATTATATGGGTCATGTGGATGCTTATTGGTCTGCGTGTAGTTCAAGGATATGTACTTTCCCACCTTTGTGCCTATCCTTCTTGCCTCCAGGACAAGCAGTGGCTCCATTGGCCACACCCTCTTAGCTCTGTCTTACCTAGTCATCTTGTCTGAACACTCATAGAAACATACACTCGGTGAATTGAATTTGATATTTATCCAACAACATGATTGAGTTTGTAGGCTGCCATCTCTGGAGAATAGACAAAAGTCCTCTGCAAAAAGCATCTAAAACCCAACAGGGCCCTCCCTTCTGAGACCTAGAAAGAAAAACCTGAGAGTATTAATGCTCAGGTCAGAGCAGTGTCTGTTTGGGTCCCAGTCTGAATTTTCATACTTTCCTGTGTGACAAATGCATAAATCTGTATTATAGGTGACACAGATATCTTATACTGTACCAGAGAAAGAAAGGAAATGAGCATGAGAAACTTGAAAATGGCTATGACTTTGCCCTGTTATTTGTTTGGGAATATGAGTGCTAAGCCATTTGCAGATGCTGGCACAAGCAAACAGCATAGGGTGCCTGAAACAAACAGTAAGTTGGCAGTACCCAGAAAAACCCAAGACCCTGAACAAATGCAAATGGATCTTTTCCCTCTGCAGCAAAGGGCCTGATCACCACTTACCTCTCTCTGAAATCCCTCCACATTCCTTATTCATTAGAAGTGTTCCCATGTATAGCCATAACCCTAGAAACTAAAACAACAACAACGACAATAATAATAATAATAATTTTAAAAATTATTTTCAGACCTTGTGACTTTCACTTACAAAACAAACAAAGTGTCCTCACTCAGGGGGCCAGCTTGACCTCTCCTCTTTACTATGAGCAAGGGGCATTCTACTGTGCTCCAGGCAAGTGTCGATACGGGAGAAGGGTCTGCAGTGGGGTGTAAGGGCCTGCGTGCAGGCCGCCCTCAGCCGTGGGACTCAGGAAGCAGCCCTGGAGGAGGGCAAGCCTGACATTTACACGCGTGAGCTGTCCTGGTGGCCACCTGTTCTCTGGGCGCCTTTGTAGTCTTTGGGGACAGAGTTCCTCCAGTGTGCGGAGTTCAGGCTAGCTTTTGCAGGCCCTTTGTGTCAGCCAGGATTCTGTTCCTGTAAAAAAATACCCAAATAACTGTAACGTGGGATACTTTGTGGTTCAACTCCATGGCACAGCACTTGCTCACGGTGCGTGAGGCCCTGGCTCCATCCTTGGTACAGTGAATAAGAAAAAGATGCTTGTTCTAGCTTCGCAGTATTGTAGGTGACTACAGGGCTATACCGGGCTCAGTGCACACTCACATGCCCGTTGCTTTTATGCCTGTGGCACGGCAGACCCTCCATGGCAGGAGTGTGTGGTGGAGAGGAGTCTCGCTCTATGGTAGCCAGAAACCAAACAGAATAGACAAGAAGTGCCAGTGGTGTCCCAGAATTCTGTTTACTGGGCCTCCTCAGGCCTTACCTCTCACCAATAGTACTATCAGCTGAGGCCCTGGGAGACATTCTAAATCCAAACAAAACCTCTTACAATGTCTTCTTTTGAAAATGTTATTTAATGTATCTATATTCAGGGGCCTGTCCAAAAGTGTCAAGTTTGCTATAATTATAATTTTAGTTGAGTGCAAAATAATACTGCTTCTAAGAGGTCATTATCAACGGAATGTTCAGAATTTTAAAAACATGTATCTTATCACTGGAAATGCAGCTTGTATATTCTAAAAGTGAAAGGACAACAGAGCTGTGGTTGCCGTATCTCCTGAAAGCCCTGCGCATGCTTCTGATTGATGATACAATCCAGAGGGAGACAGGAATGGCTCATCGCCAGACTTCTGAATATTCACAATGCCTCTAACTGTCTCTGGAGATGGTAGGAAATCCTATAACAATGGATTTAGGATGCAAATCCATTAATAAATTTACTGTTTATGTCATTAATGCTGTTGACAATCCTTAGAAAGGTCTCAAGCATGATACATGCTCTCCCTGTACTGTTTTTCATTTAATAAAACAAATTGGTGTCTTTTCAGCATGGAAACTAGCTGTCTGTGCTCCAAGATAAAAAAGAAAAATCTCAGGTTCCAGCTCTGTCACTCTCCAGCTGTGGATCTGGAATTTAAATATTTTCAGCTTCATGGTCCTGTAAATTATAGATGGGGATAACTGACTGTCACACGGAGTCACTGAGATGATAACGTAGGCTGCTGTGAGTGACACACACTGCTGTTAGCTCAGGTAGAGGGCGTGGTGTGTAGTGAGCACTTATGAATATCATATTAGCTATGAATCATCATTATGCTGTTATCCCTCCTACTCACCTTAGATTTTTCCTCTGTCAGCAGCATGTTTCTATGAATAAACAGACAGTGGCTCCGAGGGAACGGACACAGACTGCCCATTACTGCCATCCCCTGCGCCTGAAAAGGGAAGATGCTTTTCTTCTCTTCAAAGCCTAAGTGGAATTGAATAAGCCCAGGGTTGCGTTAAGGCAGCGAAGCCTCATTCCAGAGGAGCAAGCGGGGCAGGTGCTGGGGTTCTGAACACTGTCTTAACAAACAGAGGCCATGAAGTTACTGCAGACTCGCTATGACAAAGTGCCTTTCAGAAGCACCTTATGAAGAAAGGAATTATTGTAGCTTACAGTTTGAGAGGAAACAGTCGGTCGTGGTGGAAAAGGAATGGCAGCAAGAGAGTAAGGCAGCTGATCTCATGGTATTCCCAGTCAGGATGCAGAGACATGCTCGTGTCCTGCTGCCTTTCTTCTTTTGTTTCAGTCCATACCCACAAACATGGGAAACCTACATTTAGGGTTTGTCTTCCAACCTCAATTAACAAACTTTAGAAACTTCCTCAAAGACATGCCAAGAACTTTGTCTCCTCCTCATTGATTGTAGCTGCTTTCTGATAAACAGCCAGTGTTAATCATCACAGTGGATAATCTCTGCTGTGGAGCTCCAAACAGCCAGACTTCTGGCTTCATTTGATGTAGACATTGAGAGTAATCAGGAAGGTCTCAACAGCTCTGCCTGCTGGGTTGTACAGCCTCTGTGACATATAGGCCATGGACAAATACTTCAGTTTTAGACCCTAATCCACCTCAGATTACTCTCTTTGGCCAGTGGAGCCCAAAGGTGTCCGTAAGAATGGCTTTTGCTAGTGACTAAGGGGATTTGGCAGCTAACAGTGAGACAGGAGATCAGAGAGGGGGGAAATGTGTAAATGCCAGGGAGGAGAATCATAGAGAAGAGAGATTTGAATGTTGAATTAAAAAAAATTAGATGGAACGTTATCCTCCAGATTTTCCAACACCTCCCTGAACCCATTGCTCTTCAGACTGAGCCCTGGGTACAGAGAAGGTCAAAGCTCCTCAGCCATTCTCCATCAGACAGCAATGCTAACAGAGCACCAGTCCCATGAGGCAGAAAAGCCAGCTCATCCTTGATGAGGGGAGGCAACTAGGTAGGACAAGATGTGAGTGACACCTGCAGGGACTCACCACAGCCAAAGAGGACTGGCCAGTGACTCACATTACAGACAGACGGTACAGACAGACGGTTACTGCTGGGATGGAAATGAAGAGAAAAAGAAAGTGGGTAGATAATGAAGGAGAGTAACAAAAACCCAGAGAGAATAGTCAAGCTGGTCATGAGGAAAGTTGTTAAGCTTCCATTCAAATCCAAAGGGAGAGGGAGTGGAAACCCTGACCTTCCAGAGTCCCACATGACCTAATTGCCGCCTGGGCAAGGTTCTTCCTTCCCTCTCTAACAGGCAATATCATCTACTGCCACACCATCTGTCCCCAAGAATGAACCAAGACTCCATTTAGAGAGCAACCTTCTCTGGGGAACTGAAGTCACCAAAATTATCCGATCCTTAAATCTAATGCCCTTCACAGCCAATAGGGTCATATGTCTCCGGTGGAATCATCATTTCCCCCCCCCCACACACACACACATACCTTTCATCCATGGCCTGAAAAGCAATGTGCTTTGTGTCAATGATTCATGATGGCTGGGGAATACAAGCTGGGCTATGGACACCACTCTATTAAAGAAGTGGTTGGCTGTGGCATTGTGGGAAAGCCCACCCACCTAGCAGGCCCTTGTCTGCATAGTGATACTCATGGTTAATGGATAATTATCCATACCCTAGGATATAAAAGTCAATTCTATTCACATCAAAGTCGGTGAGCAAGTCAATGAATGTTAACTAATATTGATGTGTGCCTCCTTTTATCCTTCTGGGTAGTTGTTTTCAAGTCTTATTCCTTAAAGACTGTTGAAATGAGCAGGTGGTGGATTAATGTTCATTGTCAACATGGCTACTTTGGAACCACCCTGAAGGGTCTGTGAAGATGCTTTAGAGAGATTAGAGTGAGGAAGGAGGACCTGCCATGCTTGTGGGGAGTGCCGTACCCTGGGCTGGGCTCCATACTGAACAGAAAGATAAAAATAAAAAGTCAGCTGAGAACAAACATTCACTGCTCTTCTCCATCCTGCAGACACACTGTGATGTGTGCCCTCACAGGTGATGCTGCCCCTGCTCTCTCCATAAGCTGTGTCTGTCTTAAATTCTGAGACTAAATAAGTAAGTTGCTTATCAGATATGTTGTCAGGAGAAAAGTAACTAATACCACAGCTGGTCCCAGAGTCTAGCTTTTCTTAAGAAGTACTCATTTAAAAAATGAAAATCCCAACCATTTGATTTTACCAATGAAGACTCAGGAACCAGATGCTGGGGTGAAGAGCTACTAGCTCAGAGTGGCAGAGAAAGCACCTAGCTGATCTTCCTACTTAGCTCATGTCCTAGAAGGAAAGGGTCAAAAGCCCAAAACTAGATTGCTAGCTCAGCTGGCAGTCCAGGAGAAAAAAAGCCTGCTAGCTCAACCAGTAGCCCAGGAGGAAAAATCCAAAAGCTAAAAGCCCAAGAGCTAGATAGCTAAAGCCCTAAAGAGTCAAAGCTCAAAAAGCTCCATCTTCTCCAGGCTGTCTTAACACCCTTCTCTCAAAGTCCCTCCTTTCTCTTACTCCCTGTCAGCTAATTCCTTGCTCTGCCTCTTAACCTAGGGTTAACTTCATTAAATCCTGTGTGCAGAAAGCTCCAGGATTAAAGGTGTGTGTTAGGGCTGAACCACACCACACAAAACACGAGTTTTACAGTTCACAATCTCAGGGTTCACAATGGGATCAAATGTCCTGCGACACCACCACACCACTTTTTAGTCTCTGGAATTTCTGTCAGAATCATGGCAGCGGGGAAGTGCTTGATACAAAGAGATGAGTGTCCTACAACAGAGGGATACCGTTAAATATCCTCAGCTGTCCCTCAGGGACCTGCTTATTGTTCTCCTGCCTGCTGTTATTATCCATGGAAGGAAACTGTAGAGCAAGATCACAGCTTGGTTCCTCTGAGAATTCGTAATATCCGAGTGTGTGTTTAATCAAACCGGCACCTGAGGCTGTCCTCTGTGAACATGTCTTGATACATTAACAAGCGCTTGCTGCCGCTGGCATCTGCATGACTACAGTCTCCAACAAATCACTAGCCACCTGTCTGGTGCCACAGGATGGTGGGCATAAAAGGCTGGAATGATCGTGGGCACAGCTGCCCTACTCCCGAATACATTCAGGTGTCTGCGTCCAGTTTGGGAGTTTGTTACGAAGAACTCTTTTGTTTGTATGGAAAATTGAGTTTCAGACAATACTTTAGATTCCAGATCACCAAGAAGATGCAGTAAGAAGGGCAGGGAGGGAAGACAGGAAACAGTACACAGCAAGCAGTCACAACCTGGAGGCCCACAAGGATTCTGCCTCAAGAATCTGGTGAAGGTGAGACCTTCTGGCTCCTGTCTTCAAACCCTCCTCTAGCCACATTCCTACAGTCACTTAGAAACAGCATTCATCAGGGACTGAGTACAGAGGGACTGGACACCTTGTTTGGAAGGATAGATGGTTACCACGGAAAAACCCAAGTCAAAATAATTCAAAGAGGGGAAACATCCGAGTCACACCTTCAGCATCCTTAACTAAACTGACATGGACTCTACAAGGTCAGCACAGGTAAAGCTATCCTTGACTACTTTCAAAGATCCATCTAGAGTAGGAACTGCAACTCAATCAGGTGGGTTGGTCCTCGGGTTTTGCAGCCAGGACAGAGAGTACATCCCTGCTCACCACCTCCGAGCCCGGTCTTGGTCAGGTGACTTGACTTCTCTGTGCTTCATTTTTGTTTCATCTATAAAGTGGCAATAAGAAAACTATCAACCTCGTGTGCTATTGAGAAGAGAAAGTGTTGTTAAAAACTTAAACGTAAGTTTTTACTTATTAGACCTGTGCTTGGGAGGCAGCATTCCCTTCATTTCACAGTTAAAACTAACAGAACACCTAAGTTTAGAAACATGAAAAGATGAACAGCCACAATATGCTGGGCTTTAGTAAAATAAAAGCGTAGTGTCTCCACCATGCCACTGGCCCTGGTACCCAGCGGGTGCTAGCTCCAGTACTCACATAAACAGGTACTGGAATCATCACTTTATGGGCAAATTCTCTTAGAGCTGATTCATTTCCAGCCCCAAGAACCTGGAGACAGCTTTATTATCTGCTTCTCTCCTGTCTTTCCAGACTCAAGGAATTAGTCAGAGAATTATTCACTTTCTCCTTTAGGTGAGGAAAATGTCACTATTGGCTCTCTTAAGGGTTCCCATTTTTGTCAATGGGAAAAGAAAAAGACCCCCAGCTCCCAGAAATTTCAGGGGCACCATTGGGCCATCTCATCCAAAGTCTATGCAGGTTCAACCAGTTCTCAAGACCTCCCTTCAAGATGAGCAAAGAGTGAACAAGTGAGAATGTGTGTGCAGCTCAGCTCCGGCTTCCAGGGAAGATACGAAGCCTGTGTTTCCAGCACGCTCCTGGTGCCCGCACTGGCCACACAATGTGGCTTCCTGCAGCTGAGCAAGCCAAGCTCTCCCTGCTACAATAAATAGTTTCGGGCATATCTGAAGACAAGTCAACCTAACTTCAACTCCCAGATCAGCATGAGCAAGTCTGTCCTGGAGAAGACAAGTGATCCCAGGGCAGATGAGGAAATGCTGCAGCATGCAAGAGCTCCGTCTGAGGAACAATCACTTCCCTGTGTGGTGTGATTGCTTCGAGAACATGAATACCCTGCAGAGGGCTCAGGTTTTTGTCTTCAGATGAATTCAGCAAGACACTACACTGATGAAATATGATAAGTGCTTGTGGAGTAGGTATTGTCAATAAGAGAAGAATATTTGGACTGTGTACAGGTGGAAACACAGCTGGAGAATTAGAAATTTCAGTACACCAAATAAAACATTGCACAGATCAGAAAACTGAAGGGAATGGAACCCACAAAACATAAGTAATCGTCAAAAATAATACAGCCAAATCTTTGTAAACGAGATTGCAAATCAAAAAGATTCATTGAGAAACAGAAATAATAAATGGAAAAACAAGTCCACATAAGCATATTTTGATAAAATTGTTCTATTCAATATAACTAAAGTAGAAATATACATTCCAAAGGGGAAAATTACATCTAAACTGTCATGCTGGTCAGAGATCCCAGGCTGGGAGCACATCGTTTATTTTTTAGTTTTATTTCAATAATTGCAAAATAGAGTTTTTATATGAAAAATTTGAGGCCCAACAATTCTGTCATGACAAATTTTTTTAATTTGTAATCTAAATATGACAATAATAAGAGATGAAAAAATAGGACAAGGCAGACATATTAAACAGCGAAAATATTGTTTTGTGTTGATTTAAAAATGAATTATTGGTAATGTAGAGGTTGCCCAGCTTTCGAAAAAGTTTCCTTTGAGCACCTGAAACTCTGCAAGAGACTACTTTTCATTCCTAATAGTGATAAGATTTAAAGAAGACTTGCCTTGCCTTTGGGTTGAGCATTTATCTCATGTGAAACAGTCAGTGCTTTGACTCGGTCCACCTGAATATTCACTATGTAGTTTCTATGCAAAGAAGTACTTCTTAGGGCAAGAAGACTGTTTTGAGTTAACTTTAGCTCACTGCAATCAGCAGAACCTACTACAGTTCTATACTTCTTGAGGTAAAGGGCAAAGCTGGTTTTGCCGTTATTTTATGGATATCGGGATCTTGTGACAGCATGGTCTAGCACTTTATATTTGTTAATTATTTTGCCCCCTGAGGTCTCCTTTCTATCTTTTATGAGCAGACACTCATGTACCCCAAAATGTTATTTGTAATCACTGCCTCCAAATGATTCTTGATTGGTTGAATAAATGTCTATACACCTGAGCAAAGCTGAAATTAGGTAGGTGTGGCCAAAGCTTGAGGGCTTGGAGGAGAGAAGGAGAGATGGAGGCAGGTGGGGGTGGGGGAGAAGAAGAAGAGCAGCCATGGAAAGGTGAAGGAGCATGTGGGCCAGGAGGAGTGAACTCTGTGAATGGGTGGAGAGGAGTGGCCCAGATGGAAAACGTGCATATATTTATGGGAAATATTAGACTATTAGATGGGAAGTAGCCCAGATAGGAATGATTAGAGCAATGGCAAAGGATGCAGGGCTGGGAGGTAACAAGGTAGATTAGGGAGTAATCAAGCAATCTACTTACTTAGCCCCAGGTGAGACAAGGTTTATTTAAATACAACAGGTGTCTATGTCTTTTATTGATATGGTAGCAGGTTAATAAAAGCTGTCATAACTCAGTAGCTGGCTCTTTGATCACCTCCCCCTGAGGGGGAACAGCCTTGCCAGGCCACAGAGGAAGACAATGCAGCCAGGCCTGATGAGACCTGATAGGCTGGGGTCAGACGGAAGGGGAGAAGAGCCCTATTAGTGGACTTGGGAAGAGGCATGGGAGGAGATGAGAGAGGGCAGGTAGGATTGGGAAGGGATGAGGGAGGGGGCTAAATCTGGGATACAAAGTGAATAAATTGTAATTAATAAAAATTTAATTAAAAATAACTGCCATAATAATTATAGGCTTTAATAAGCATTATAAACATTATTATCACTTTTTATTTTCTACAACGGTATCTGTTATAAATCTTTTCAGAGAAATATAACATTCCAAGTCACTGAACTGGTAGTGCAAATATCAGGAAAACCAGAGCTCTTTCTGCCCCAAAATGAGAGAACGTGCAAGACTATGTTGAGAAAGTACCACATCTCATTAATGATCTGTAAGTAGTTTTAGTCTGAGACAAGGAGAGGCAGAGAGAGCAGCCAGGTGTACCTGCGTGAGGCTCTGGTGTGGACCCCTTTTTTACACAGGTGGGGACAGAGGATGATTTCTAATGAGGCAAACATCCTGTGAGGCATCAAGGCAGAAGGATACTTCACTCTAACTCGTGAACTGACCTGGTTGACTCTGTACCTTCTTCAAGACCAACTTGGAATGGCCTGAACACTGCCCCTGCTGGACCCTGGCCTTTAGCCCATGAGTGCTGTGTGTGTATGTGGGGGTGTTTTTTCCTGGCCCCAATCTCATGGAGTAAAGACTCATATGACTCAAAATATAATTTATAAATACCTAGGTCATACAGCTGGGCTCTTCTCTTACTAGCTCATAACTGAAAATAACTCATTATACTAATCTACAATGTACCACATGCCTGATTACCTCTGCTCAGGTACCATGTATATGTCCTCTACACATCTTACCAGAAAAATCTCCTGTGTACCTCTATCCCAAAATCCTTTCTGCCTTCCAGATATCCCACCTTCCATTCTCCCTATCCTATAGGCCATAGGTTTTTATTGACAGATGTTGCATGCATACAGACACAAGAGATTCTCTCACATATGAGGTATCTCTGTCCACATTCAGGGAAAGGCATTTCCTCTTTACTCCAGGCATTCTGTAAACCCTCTCACACATGGAGATTTTCTAAATCCTATCAAGTTGACAATCACATCATTATCCATTTCTTTGAAACTTAAATTCTGACTCCTACTTGTCTTCTCAAGCTCTGTCCCTGGGCTGGCAAGTTCACATATTCCCCACTGGGCTCTGTTCAGCCTTCTTGTTTTGGCTTTTTCACTGCCTTAAGCCTGGATTCCACCATGAAGGGACCTAATGTAGAGAGAAGGCTCTCCTGTAGGCCATGGTGCAAGAGGACCATGTTGTCCTCCCAGCAGGCTCCCTATCCATCCTCAGATGTTAGGAACATACATACCTGCTAGGCCTCAAGATCTATCTGCCCGCACAGATGCTCTCTGTCCTCCTCAGAGGCCAGGAGCACATCTTACAGATCAACCATAGTGCAGGGCCCTGTGACCACTCCATGGGTGATAGGACTCCTCCCACACAACTTCTCCTAGAAGTTGTTCTTTGCTCAGTTTTAGCTTCTTAAAGAAAAAGCGTTTCCGACGAGAGTGTCCTTTGCTTTACAGAAGCTTTTCATTTTCATGAGGTCCCATTTATTGATTGTTATTTTTTTGTTTTTTATTAAATTCTTGTTTTTTATATTAATTAGAGTTTATTCACTTTGCATCCCCTCTGTAGTCCCCTCTCTCATTCCCTCCCAATCCTACACTCCCTTCCTAATCTCCTCCCATGCCCCTCTCCAAGGCCACTGATGGGGGAGGTGTTCTTTTTCTTCCATCTAACCCTAGCTTATTATCAGGTCTCATCAGAAGTGGCTGTATTGTCTTCCTCTGTGGCCTGGTAAGGCTGCTCCCCACTCAGAGGGAGGTGATCAAAGAGCAGGCCAATCGCCTGTCTGATTTTAACCTAGCTGTCTCCAGAACACCAATGGAGAATCCCTGTCTGAAACAAACCCAGATGGGTCAGCATGGATCAAGGTAGAAGAGAGGGCTCAGTCTTTCAGAATCAACCATCAGCAATCAGGGCTTATATAGTTTTTCCCACCAAAAGACCAACAAGGGTATGTGTGATGTCTACTGATGACTGTCTCCTGGAGAGATCTGGATTCTCTTAGGAGACCAGCCTCTGGGCATACTTAGGATGAGTTATCTAGAGTAGGTTGACTTCTGGCTGTGCCTCTTAGTGGTTAGCTTGAGTCATGGAGCTGAGGTGGGGGGACTCACTAGAAAGGGCATTGCATTATTTCCAGGGCTTGAGCCCTGTTGTGAATAAAAATAGGAATACTAGCTGAGCACCAGCATTCACTCTCCACTCTTTTCTGTGGAGACTGTGGGTGCAAGGTGACCAGTGCCATCGTGCTCCTGCCACTAAGACATTTCCTCCATAATGGCTTGACCCCTAGAGCTAAGAGCTGAAAATAAACCATTTCTTCTCACTAAGTTGCTTTCATTAGAGTATTTATCACAAGAAGAGAAAGACAAAAGAAAACTATTTTTCTTTTTTCTTTTTTAAATTGATTTATGTTTTTATTAATTACTTTGTAATTATTAATCACTTTGTATCCAAGCTGTAGCCCCTTCTCTCATTCCCTCCCAATCCCACTCTCCCTCCTTCATTTCTACCCATGTCCCTCCCCAAGTCCACTGATAGGGCAGGTCCTCCTCCCCTTCCATCTGACCCTAGTCTATCAAGTCTCATCAGGACTGACAGCATTGTCTTCCTATGTGGCCTGGTAAGGCTGCTCCTCCTTCAGGGGGAGGTAATCAAAGAACAGCCACTGAGTTCATGTCAGAGACAGTCCCTGTTCCCACTACTAGGGAACACACTTGGAGACTGAGCTGCCATAGACTACATCTGTGCAGGGGTTCTAGATTATCTCTATGCATGGTCCTTGGTTGGAGTATCAGTCTCAGAAAAGAATCCTTTGCCCAGATTTTTTGCTTCTGTTGCTCTCCTTGTGGAGCTCCTGTCCCTTCCAGGTCTTTCTATCTCCCCCTTCTTTTATAAGATTCTCTGCACTCTGCCCAAAGTTTGGCTATGAGTCTCAGCATCTACTTTAAGGTCCTGCTGGATAGAGTCTTTCAGAAGCCCTCTGTGGTAAGCTCCTGTCCTGTTCCCTGTTTTCTCCCTCTTCTGATGTCCATCCCATTTGCCTTTCTAAGTGAGGATTGAGCATCTTACTCATGGTCCTCCTTCTTACTTAGCTGCTTTAAGTGTACACATTTTAGTATGTTTATTCTATATTATAAATGCCTAATATCCACTTATAAGTGAGTATATACCATGTGTGTCTTTCTGCTTATGGGATACCCTACTTAGGATGATCTTTTCTAGAACCATTTGCTTGTAAATTTCATGATTTCCTTGTTTTTAATTGCTGAGTAGAATTCCATTGTGTAAATGTACCACTATTTCTGCATCCATTCCTTAGTTGAGGGACATCTGAGTTGTGGACTTGGGGAGGGGCATGAGTGTATAAGGGGGAGGAAGAGAAGGATTGGGAGGGGAGGAGGGAGGGAACTAGAGGGGGGATACAAAGTAAATAAAGTGTAATTAAAAATAAAATAAAATTTTAAAAAAAAGTAAAAAAACAAAAATCAGACAGGAGATTCAGACCCTCAAGAGACAGTGCCATGTTCCCAAATACCAATCTGGAAAGCTGTGAGAGAGCCCAGGCTGGTACTTAGCAGGGCACCTGTTGCTTCCAACGCCACCTACCCCTGGCTCTCCAGACCCTGGAATGACCTTGGCTTTCATCATCTAGACTCTGACCTCCCAACACTTAGCTCAGTGTTTCTCAATATGGTTTATACATTAGAGCCATCTAACTGTTTTAACGATAAGATCGAGGTTTGATATTCCTATCAGAGCACTGTCAGGCAGTGGGTGATCGCAGATCTGGCGGTGGCTTAAATGAGATCCACAGGTCCAGCCTGGAGACAGATCCTCCAGTGGCGTGGATGAGCAGCCTAGGTGAGATTCACAGGTTCATCCTGTGTGGGGGTCATCTTGGCCTTTTCATAGATTCCATTTTGCTTTCTCAGCTTTGACCCACCAACATGTTAGAATTGTTATAAGAAATGGCAGCTTGAATTAAACCCTGTGTTTGCTGACCATGCAGAGATAGCACTATAGGCTTCCCTTCTTTAGATCACCAGTATGACAACACGTAGCATTGTATCTTCTAGCAATAATTTATACTCCCTTTCCAGTTCAATTTCTCCCATGTTGTACTCCAGGTAGATTAAGTGCTGATGACCCTGGTTTCTGATTCCTTTCCTTCTAATCTTCTAGAATTTTCTTTCTACATTTAGAGCTTCATTGTGAAATGAGAGAAATCAACTGAATTTTAGCTCAAATGGGAGGATAATATCTTTCAAAAGGCCATGGATGAGATTAAATTAAATATGTTTTTAAGAGTTTAGTCTTCATGCCCAGCACGTGACCGAATGGCAATGAGCCTCATCATCTCCATCATCACCACAGAGGAGACAGCAGCATATTATATTTCCTGTGGGAAATACACAGCCTGGATACCCTGCAGAAGGCTGGCTGCCTTTCCTCTTCCGCTGTCTCTGGCATATTTCTCTACCCATTACAGTAGGTCAATGGACATGTCCCATACCCTAGCATTTGCCACAGACTTTTAAGTGAGAAGCAGGTTCCCCTCAGGCCCCTCAGGGAATAGTAAACTAGTTTGGAAGAATGGGGGAATCTCACACCTGCCCCCCAACCCCCCCGCACCTCAGCCTGCCCTCCCCCACCTCAGCTCACCACAGCTCACCCAACCCCATCCTCAGTGGGAACTGTAGTCTCCATAGACAAGGGGATTTGTTGTAAACAGACTAAACTTGAAAACAGCTGGAGCAGACAAGTCCTGGGGGAACCTTCATTTCTTCAGAGGACTGGGGAAATTAACGATTTCCTGTCAGCGTGGCTCCAGTCTAAATCCACCCACGGCATCTCGCTTCTGAGAATTTGAAGCATTTTAATTTCTTGTATTCACTGCAGTTGCTAAGAAACTTCCTATCTTCATTTGATAGTTTCCGAGGACTTATGCAGGAATTTAGGAATTTCTTCTGCATTTGTCTTCACTTTACCATCTTAAGTAAAAGTAGCCTATGTTAGAAATGTATGGGGTTTTATCTATTTAGCTTCTTTGTGTACTTTCACAGCCTGAGAGGAAACACAGCCTGCAGCCCCCCACTCCTCCACTTTTACTCCTAGGGAAATCTCCCTGGAGCCCTGTTGCTACTGTGATAACACCATGACCAGCAGCAATTCTGGGGAAGAAAGAGTTTATTTGGCTTACAGGTTATGATCTACCATCAGGGGAGGTCAAGGCAGTAATTGAAGCAGAGACCACTGAGGAATGCTGCTTCCTGGCTAGTTTCCTATTTCTGCTCAGTTGACTTCCTTATATAACTTAGGATTACCTGCCCAGGAGTGGCTGGGCCTTCTGCTATCTCCATTAATTATTTAGCAAGCAAAACAAACAAACAAGCAAACAAAACAAAAAACAAACAAAAAACCCAAAAGCCAAATCAAAACAAACAAACAAAAAACAAACCACAAATATGTTCATAGGAGGCAATTCCTCAATGGAGGGTTCTTCTTCCCTGGTGTACCAACCTGACAAGCAAGAATTACCACCATATCCTGTCTAAGTGCCCTTTCATGCTCTCTGTTTAGCAAATAATTACCAATATTCCTGCAGTGGTCTGAGGGACCCAGGGCTACCTAGACAAAGATGGACTCAGGAAACAAATGGGCCAGCGGTGAGGTCATGGTACTGAAAGACCAGGAGATGGGCAGCGATCGTTGACACTATGTGGAGTAGGCGTGGTGTAGCGGGAGCTGCCTCGCTGCATTCTTTCCCACCTTCCGGTTCCGGGGGGTGCGTGACTTGGCTCACGGTCTGCCTTCCCGCCTTCCCTGTTCTGGGTACGTGGCTTGACTGCGGCTTTGTTCGGACCGCCCAGTCGGAGCCCTGTGGCTGCTTCTCGCTTCTGTAACCGCGCCTCCTGCTCCCGAGCCCTATAAAAACCCGTCACCCTAACCGAGAGGCGCGCAAGTCCTCCGATAGGCTTGGTCGCCCCGGGTACCCGTGTATCAAAATAAACCTCTTGCGGCTTGCATCCGAAGGCTGGTCTCGCTGTTCCTTGGGAAGCGGGGTCTCCCCGTCTAGATAGGCTCCTGGGAGTCTTTCAGTACAGATCTTCAGCATTGCCCAACCCGCTGCCACCTCTGTCTCCCACAAGGAAGCCCAGACCGCTGCCTCATCTTATTCAAGGTCACTCTCAAAAGGAGAGTGCCTACTGATCTTACCTGCTCCCAAACTGTAACATCAAATACAGTCAATGGAGACATGATTCATCCTCATCCTTGATAACTTTTCCAAACAAGATTAACACGTACCAGGCAGATGGTTGAACTGCTTTCACCTGGAAAAGTGCAGACAGGCTTTTTTTCAGTTGTCTCCAGCCCCCAGTGAACTCTCTGAACTCTCTCTCTCTCTCAAACCTGCCCCTTTAAGGTATTTTTATTTCCATCCTGCCATCATGTCACCATGCCAGTCTGAACAAAAATGTCACCACAAAGCTTGGGGCCAGCATTCATTTGTTCTCCATATTCTTCAGACTCGGAGCCTGTGATCAGCTCAGCTCACTTGCTTCCAGGGTCTCAAGGCTCTTTGATTTTGCTCAGAATTTATGTGCTGTCCCTCTCACTTCTGGCTCCTGAATCCACCAAATTCACTCTTCCATAGTCTAAAACTCACAGAGGGAAATTCTACTCTGGTCAGCTGAAAGCTCATGGCTCCATTCACCCCAGGTCTCCCTCCCACAAAGCAAAGCCCACAACAGACGCAGGGATACTCTGAAAGGTCAGAGAGTAAAGAAGCCTGAGACCAGACCTCACAAGTGCACTGAGACAAACCATACACAGGGACACATAAGAAACCACATGCTCCAGGCAGAGCTGCCCAGCCACCTGTGATACCTTTCAAGACTCACCCTACTGCAACAGAATCACAGAGAAGGAACCATAGTCCCTCTTCTATGGGTACTGTGAAAAACCAGAGAGCTGGCCTGCCTTACTGAGAAAGCAGGGTAAGGTAGCTGCTCAGGCTGCCCCAGTAATTGGGCTCTGCAGGATAAGGACTTTGATGCCCTGCTGTTGAGCCAGGAACCTGAAGACTTTGGGGGCAGACCTAGAACAAGGCTTCCTTGTTCAAAAGCTGCTTAGTACTGTCTGGCCCCTAGAGCCTCACCCAGTATTATCAGCTTGGGCCTATACCTTCTGGAACCTTCTCAGGTACTTAAGCAGTTTGCTTTTCCACTCTAGCACCAGTTCCCCACCTGAGCCTCTGTACTGTCACCAGGTTCAATGATGGCTCCTCCCAATACTCTTGCTTCTCTCTAGTTCCTCCTATCACATCAAGAGCAGACTCTCTAAGATGTAAGCCTCCTGTGTTCAAATCCTGTCTGCACCACCTCCCCACAGTGCAGGTAAGCTCTACCAACCACTGTGCCCTGATCCTGGTGACCAGCCTTTGTTGGCCTCTCCAGGCTCACAGCTCCACCCTGCTCCTGACCCTGTCCATGGCTTACCAAGTCTAGAGTACCCAGCTCTACTCCGATGACTTCTCCCCTCCTCAGAAACTCCTCCCCTTTCTAAGGATGAACCTGTCCCACCACTGTTGCCAAAACTATACCCTGTGTTTGTCTCTGCTTGTGCAGATCCTGTATTTTAACTTCACTAAACTGGCCTGTCTCTCCTCTTTGCTGAGGTCCTACCCATAACTCAATTCCGGTGAATAAACCTAAACGACATTAACTCTCCAAAACTCTCCTTCCTTAATTCAGAAGCCAAACACCCAGCACACTGCATCTCATCGGTGTGGCTACAGTGTTAGCAGAAACCGCTTCTAAGTTCGCATGCTCCATTTCTGAGGTCTTTTTGCACGTTTTCCCTCTGTCCTGGCTTTCTTGCATCCCTAAACCCTGAATGCCCTCTTAAAACCCTGCTGAGGTGACCTCAAAGCCCTTAAAATCTTTACCCAGTCTTTAGGAGCACTCTAAAGATGAGCAGACACTTCTCAGCTCTAACTAGAGGCTCATTCCTCAGGAACCACTTCTGGTGAATGGCTAAAATTGGAAAGGAGGCCCAGAAAATTCCCAGGGCTGCTCAAGGCTTCAGTGGCCATGGCACCTCCCTTCCTGGTGCTCGACTTGAAAGATGTCATCTTAATAGAATACCATCACCCTTTCACATTTTTGTTTTGTGAAGAAATGTTTTTCTTTTACAGTGCTCTCACTGTAAATATTAATTTCACTAAGATATTGTTGGAAACTGGTCATTTATAAAGAGACATTAGTCCTCTTTTTTTTTTTAAATTGGCAAAAATGAGATTTATGACATCATTTGGGGAAGTTTTTCTGTGTTCTAGGAGTGTTATTTTTAGCAGTGATAATCTGACATCAAAGAAAATTACACAATATCAGAAAGGCACGTAAGATTAATTTTATTAGTCATCATTGCAACAACTAAGAATACTTGCTATGTGTTGCCTTCAATGGTGACCTCATCAGGTTTCACTGGATAGTCCCAATAGTGTGGTCACACAGGCAGCCATGTTCTTAATGTTTTACAAAAACCACCCAAAAGTCATGTCTGTAAAGTAACACGTAGGAATAAATGGGGTTGGTAGGAATGGGAGGGAGGTTAAAGAGGGGGTAATGCAACACAATCCAAAGATACACTAAGTTGGTATTTCCACAATGAGAAATAACAGGAAGGTAATATTAAAAGCCCTCACTTTCTGCAGCTAAACTGCTGTGCTTCTGTAAATGAATGTGCACTAAGCATGTGATTTGTACTATCTGATACCGAGTCTGAGCTGAGGTGTCCCGGGAGGGGTTTGTTGGCACAGTAGTGTGCACCCCCAAGTGTGCACGGTGCCAAGCGGGCATGCTGCATGTGAGGAAGCAAAGCCGCAGTGAGCTGCGTGATGCAGCATGGGCAGACACTGCCGGCAGGGCTTCAGAGTCCTGATGCCTGTCAGTGGGAATTAAATGGGAACTTTATACATTCAGAAATGTTTGACAGTTGTCAAATCATGTGCAGCCCCACATTCAGTTTCAGAACCCCAGAACGGGCTGCAGCCCACAGCTTAAGATGCTGTTTTGGGGGTGATAAGTGGGCCTCATTATTAGCAAATTTCATGATGCTAGCTAATGATGAGTCTCTAAGGCAGGGAGAACAAATCATATTTAAAAGCATCCGTAACCACGGCCGTGTGTTAGAAATGAGCCTGTGATTTCAATGAGCATTAGAACCATAAGGGCTGCTTATAATGTTGGCTTTGCTTCCTGTGCTCACAAAGAAATGCTAAGTTTCAGGTTGAAATTAGTGAAAACAAAGAGGTCATTTTTTCCTATCCACTTTGTAGGTCCCCAAATTGTTGCCACAAACAAACCAGGAGCACTAGAGCCCAGGATTCCAGAAGCCTCGCTTTGTTTCTGCTCTCAAAGGTTGGGAACAAGCTCAGCTTTGAATCTTGCAACAAACTTTCATCAGTAATGAAATAAAAAGGAAAAGAAGATAGAAACTTTGTGGTAGAATGAACACAGGAAGTCAGGCTGAGGAAATTGAAATCAGTTCCCTGGAGGAGTGCTGTAGCAGACAAGGGATAGACAGATTTCACTGAGTACAAAACACAGGTGCTTTAGTCTTGAATACTTAGTATCGAAACTATACATTACATTCCACCTGTGAATCCAGGGGATAGGGAGCTTTCATCTAAGAAATCAGAGATCATCAAAGGGCAGATTTTCAGGCTGGGAAGATAACAAAATGTTTTGTGCTCTGGTGTGTGTGTGTGTGTGTGTGTGTGTGTGTGTGTTTGTGTGTGTGTGTGTGTGTGTGTGTGTGTGTGTGTGTGTTTGGCCCATAGGCAAATCTGAGGAATGTCTTTTTGATTAAGGACTGATGTGGGAGAGCCCAGGCCATGGTGGATGGTGCTCTTCCTTAGTAAATGGTCCTCGGCTGTATTAGAAAGCAGGCTGAGAATGCGCTGGGGAGCAGGCCAGTCAGCAGTGTCACTCCACGGCCTTCGCTTCAGTTCCCGCTTCTAGTATCCAGCCTAAACTCTTTTCTCTCTGAGTTACTTTTGGTGGGTGTTGCATCACGGCGACATAAAGCAAGTAAAGACACCTTACAAGCATGGTGACCAGAGTCTAGTACCCAGAACACACCCTGGGCAGCAGTAGCAGCACACACTTAACATTCCAGTGCAGTGGAGGAGGCATGGCGACCTCTGGAGACCACTGACCATCGAGCCTTGCTTCAACAGGCAAGCTCCGGGCCACTGGAGACCCCGTCTCAAAAGACAAGGCAGGCAGCTCCTGAGGAACAGGCATTCAAGGCAGAACGTAGACAGACACACATCCCCACATAAGTACATGCAACCTGCACAGACATGAACACCCCACAGGAATACAAAACACAGTCTCACTTATGTGAATACAAACATCCTCACTTATGAACACAGACACGCCCCACATGAAGATGAACATACACACACATACAAACATGAACACCTCCCACATGTGAAAATGAACACTCCCACATACATGAGCGTGAACATGTATATAACATGACCCCACATACACAAACACATGAATATGAACACACTTCACGTGAGTATGAACATCTCCCACATATGCACATGAACACACACACACACACACACACACACCAAGTACATATCCTCAAGTTTTGACTGAAATATTTACTCATAAAAATTCTTTATTAAGTAAAAAAAAAAAAAAAAAAAAAAAGTGCTCATTTGACTTTACAAGTGAGAAACATTGTCTCCACTTTATTTCCAAAACAACTCCTGATAAATAGAGGGAAATTTAGGTTCTAGTCTTTAAGCTCACACTCATCAGCAGGCACAGGGTGGTGAATTACAGTAATTAGAAGAGTCAGTCAAGCAGAAATTGGAAAGAATAAAACCAGCGAGTCATCCAGAATGCTATTTTGGTTGTAAGAAATGATGCTTCTCTTTATATAATGTGTTTCATAAAAACAATCCAATAGCTTCCCGCATACACTCTCTAGCCATCAACCTGGCTCAGAGCTCCACACTGGCCCCCACCTGTCTGACACACTTCTCTAAGCAGCCACACCCGGATCGTCTAATGCTGTGTTCAGTGCACTGTCATGGGCAACTGCACTCATCAACTCATCAGTTTGGGGTTCAATAATGAATGGGGGAATTCAGCACTGTGCAGTACCTTACCCTTGCCAAACAGCTTCGACTTGATCACTTTCATCTGCCCTGGGCCAGACCCACTGAGTGTCCTGGGTGTTTTCCTGAGCAACAGACTACAGGACACTGATTGGCCACTGTTAAAGCAACTCAATGTGCATGAAAATATTTACAACCCGCACATAATTGCATGAAGTGTTTTTCGTCACTAAAATGATCAAGCTAAGCAGACAGTGATTTAGGAGGAGGTAGTGTGTCCTTACACTGTTTTTTTGTTTGTTTGTTTGCTTGTTTGTTTAGTATTTTAACTGATTTCTTACTTCTCAGACATACTCATTTTTCTGCTGTTCTGAAGAGCATGAGTGGACAGCAAAGGGCCAGAGGATTCATTCCTAGTAACTTAAAAGAGAACTGAGAGGTAAATTCCTATAGGCAAAGTTAGGGTAAAAGAGCAAACCACAGCAAATCCTGCATCATCTGCCATGTTTTCCAGAGAGCAAAGAACAGCTTGGTGAGGCTTATGAAGACACTGAGATCACTACGATAACTCCACTATCTTTCTAAGAATAACTGAAGCATGGCTGTAAGCTTTCTGTAGAGGAAGGAAGTTAGATCCTTTCTTTTTTTTTTAACTTTTATTAATTACATTTTATTCACTTTGTATCCCCCCATAAACCCCTCCCTTCTCACCTCCTGATCCTACCTCCCTCCCCCTTCTTCACCAATGCCCCTCCCAAGTCCACTGATAGGGGAGGTCCCCCTCTCCTTCCTTCTGATCTTAGTCTATCAGGTTTCATCAGGAGTGGCTGCATTGTCATCTTCTGTGTCCTGGTAAGGCTGCTCCCCACTCAGGGGGAGGTGACCAAAGAGCAGGCCAATCAGTTTATGTCAGAGGCAGTCCCTCTCCCCATTACTATGGAATTCACTTGGACACTGAACTGCCATGGGCTACATCTGTGCAGGGGTTCTAGGTTATCTCCATGCATGGTACTTGGTTGGAGTATGAGTCTCTGGGAAGAACCCTGTGTTCAAATTTTCTGGTTCTGTTGCTCTCCTTTCAGAGTTCCTGTCCTCTCCAGCTCTTACAATTTCCCACTTCTTACATAAGATTCCATGCACTCTGCCCAACAGTTGGCCATAAGTCTCAGCGTCTGCTTTGATAGTCTGCAGGGCAGAGCCTTTCAGAGGCCCTCTGTGGCAGGTTTCTAGGCTGTTTCCTGTTTTCTTCTTCTTCTGGTGTCCATCCTCTTTGCCTATCGGGATGGGCATTGAACATTTTAGTCAGGGTCCTCTCTCTTAATTAGTTTCTTTAGATGTACAGATTTTAGTAGGTTTATCCTATATTATATGTTTATATGAGGGAGTATATACCATGTGTGTCTTTCTGCTTCTGGGACAGCTCACTCAGGATAATCCTTTCCAGGTCCCACCATTTACCTGCAAATTTCATGATTTCCTTATTTTTCATTGCAGAGTAATACTCAATTGTGTAGATGTACCACAAGTTCTGCATCCATTCTTCAGTTGAGGGGCATCTTGGTTGTTTCCAGCTTCTGGCTATTACAAATAAATGATTGGCACTGAATGCTCATCAGCAGAGTTATGCCCCTGGGTACCCCACATCCTCTGCACTGATAAGGTTACTCCTCACTTACCAGCAATTCACAAAATCTGAAGAATTCACTTTTCCAATTCAGGAGATGACTGCCAGTTAGATAAACAACTTTTCTTATTATTATAAGTAACAGGAATATTTTTTAAAATGTACTCAAGTTCAAAACACCAATCACTAGATAAACACTCTGCCTATCAGTCCAGTCTTGATAGACATGCTTCACCCTGTTCCCTGGAGGATGGCCAACATTGCCTTCCAACCTTAGCCCAGTGACCTCTTGGCACATGTGACCCAATAGCCTGTTCCACTTTCTGTGATTGAACCCACTCGTTCTATGCTCTCTGTCTCTCTTTTTCTACCTCCGGCACAGCTGTTTATGGTTTAATAGTTCATTAGCTCTTGTTCTTACAGAGACATCCCTCAGGATGGACCGGTCTATCCTGGGCCTTTGTTTTCATTGTACCTTGTCACCCAAGCCCTTAGCCCTACTCAGAGAGTCTTCTCAGTATTTGCCTTAACCAGTATTTAACCAACGGGTGTTCCCTCTGGATTCCTCTGTGAACAGCTCCCTGCCCTTCCAAGCGGTGACTCATATGCTAGGCCTTCAACTGCCCTTTCACTATGCCATGTGTCAGCCCCATGTCCACAGGCCCGGCCTTCTCCTGCACACCTGGCATATCTCTACAGATAAGCTTGAGATCTCCCTCCATTGCCTCGTCCAGTTTTGGCAGTCCAATCTTTTCTAAGTCCTTACCATGTCCCCAGAGCACAAGCTAAAGCTTGGGCCCTGCCTGCTCTTTCAGCTTCACTGAATCTTATTTGCTGCTGAACACCCGCAGAGTTGCCTCTGGACTCCACACCTCAGCTGCATACCACAACCTCTCCCTATCACGCCTCACCTTTATTAATAATGGTCTTTCTTCAATGTGTTGGTCAATCAGAATGACTTGCATAAAGCAAAGTAAGTGTGTTTCTTTATCTCACAAACACTGAACATATTCTATAAGGCTGAGCCTCTGACCTTAGCCACGCCAACCTCCATAGCCAAGCCATCACTAATTATCTCTCCTAAGTCACCAACTCCTCCACCAGAAACTCCTGGCCTCTGTAAGTTGTCTCTGTCCCTCTGTGGTCGTGTCCCCCAAAGACCCTTGATTTCCTTAGTAGAGGCTTAATTCTCTAAGATTTGTAAGTTGTTGCGTACTTACATAGATTCTGAAATTCTTACCCTCATACCAACCCAACATATTATAATACTTAGTCCACCTAGGAGCATGCAGCTCCTGGCAGGAAGAGGGACGAAAGGGTTGTTCAAGGACTGTTTTGCATCCAGTTGTTTCCACTTCAATAGCCTTAAATTCATATGATTTTAACTTCAAGAGAAGTGTTAAAAAAAAAAGAAATCATGCTTAAATGAGAAAGGCAGTTAGAAACACAATTTTGTCCTCCAAGGATCAGTCAAGCAGAATTAAAAACAATATTAAACACCAAGAAGCAAATTTCTGATTCTTAAAACATACCAAAAGGTTAAAGTACAGGAAACATGGAAAGAGCAAACAGAGGTCAGGACATATTAAACTCTAATGAACGCAGCAGGAAAAAGATGGAAATCAAATTTAAGAACGCTTTAATTGCATACTGGAATAAAGCTTATGTTAGAGACATTGAAAACCAGCTTTGGAAGGGAAGGTACCATGATGGTTGCGAGCCAGATGATCTTTAAAGCAAAATAAATGCAAAAGAAGTGGCAGAAAAACATCAGATGGTAACTTGACACTGTTGTTTTAGGATCATGAAGGATTTGTCAAGTGCCAATTCTGATGCAGGGGAAGAGGGGGATATGTGTTGGTGTATGTTATATAATTTAAAGTGCTTTCATTATCAACTTGATCATTCTATAGTACATTATCTCCTTAACTTATGTTTCATACAAGCTTTTATATAAATACATATAAAGATATCAATATTTGTCATTAAAACATTGTGAGCTATAACATTATTCCTCTGAATAGTTCAAGGAATAATAAAAATTATAACATATTGGTCAATAAAGTTTTTCTTAATACAAAACCTTACAATTAGTAAACAGCTAACAAAATTGATTGAGTCCCATTCAAATTATCTGAATCATATCTCTTGATGTTTGTACCATTTACGTATGCATATATGTAATATGTAACATTGCATATGCAGATATGCTCATAGGAAGCAGCATTTTTCATCTTCTGGAATAGCACTGTGTATCTCTGAAGGAGGCAGAGGACACCACTGGGATGGGTGAACTGGGCACCCGGTGGGGACAAGATACTTGAAGAATTTCAGTTATAAACTCTTTAGTCGCTTGGAGTAAGTTTAGAGGGCAGAAGCATAAAAGAGCTAAAACTGAGCTGTGGAACACTCCATTCCTTTTTTTAATTAAATTTTTATTTTTTAAATATTAGTTACAGTTTATTAACTTTGTATTTCAGCTGTAGCCCACTCCCTCATTCCCTCCCAATCCCACCATCGCTCTCTCATCTCCTCCCTGCCCCTTTCCAAGTCCACTGATAGGGGAGGTCCTCCTCCCCTTCCATCAATACTCCATTCTCTATTGCTAAAAGGTTTCACAAAAATTTTGGCTCTGTGGCTTAAGAGATCTGGCTTGGTGGGTAGTTCTACTACTGGCAATCCACTACTTACCTTCTGATATGGTTCAGATCTGAAGGACACGCCACAGGCTCATATAATCAATACTTGTTCTCTGACTGGTGCTATTTGGAAAAACTGTGTAACCTTTAGGAAGTGGGACGTATCTTACGGAACTAAAAGAAGACCTTGAGGCTTTAGCCTAGCCATTGATTCAGGTACCTTCTCTTCTTCCTGAAATGTAAGGAGTCTCGGCCATGGGCTTCTGCAGGAATAAGCTGCTGTACCTTCCTCATTGTGATGTACTGATACTTTCTGTGATCATAAGGCAAAATAAATCTGTCCTGCCTTATGTTGTTTCTTTTAGGTATTCTGATCACAGAGATACAAAAGCAACATAGATAATTGGTACCAGGAGTGGGATTGTTTCTGTTATTATAACTGACCATATGGTCTTAGGACTTTAGAACTGGTTTGTTGGAAGAATGTGAAAAATTTGGAAATGCAAACAAGAGAAGCTCCGAAATGTTATGAGAAGAGGTTAACGGGTGTCTTAGTTTGTTTTTTTTTTTTTTTTTCTGTTAGTGTGATAAAATTCTCTGACTAAAGCAAATTAAGGGTGAACAGTTTACTTTTAATAATATTTATATTCATTCTTTGACAAATTTTATAAACGTATACAATGTGTCTTGATACATTCACTGCTCAACTTCTCCCTCCCAAGATTCTCAGAACCGTACAACATATGCCTCTCCCACCGTCATGCCCTCTTCTCGAGTCTAATTAATGCTTGTGACAATGATCTCATCCTGGAAAGGATTACTCCTCCTCCCCCAGAAGCTATCAATTACCAATAGTACCTCAGCTAGGAACAGAACCTCAACCCTTCCATTTGTTATAACTATTGACCATCTTGGTCTTGTGCAGGTAACCACAACTGCTGTGACACTGTGAGTGTTTCCAGAACATTTCACAGCACTGCTCTCCATCCTCTGCCTCTTATATTCTTTCAGCTTTCTCTTCCACAATATTGCTTGAACCTTGAAAGAAGGTGAGGACTAAAAAAGGAGCCTCATTTAAGGCTTCAAACTCAATAATCACTTACTCTCAATACTTTGACTGGTTTTGCATTTTTACAATGATTGATGTGTACCCTAAAAAGAAGTCCCTATGTCCATCAGCACAGGATTATGAATATAGATATATTTAGAAGACAGTCTGATGATATGACCATACAAAATAACAACTGTATATAGGTTCACTCCAGAGTCTATGACTTCCCAAGTTGTGTTAGTGTTTTGTTTCTTTGTTGTTGTTGTTTGTTTGATGTCACATTAACACAGATGGAGTCCCCAGAGAAAAGAGAACCTCAATTGAGAAAAGTCTCCCAGCAGATTTTAACCTGTAGGCAAGCTTGTAGGGCATTTTCTTGTTTGATAATTGATATGGAAGGCCCTAGCCTCCTGTGGGTGATGCCATCCCTGGGCAGATTATCCATGGGTGTATAACAAGGCAAAAAGAACAAGTCAAGAGGAACAACAGAACCAACATTCCTCCATGCTTCATTTCCTGCCTCCATGTTCTTGCTCTGACTTCCCTTCATGATGGGCTACAACTCCTTTTATTTTTTTCAATAGTCTACTGAAAAGTCTTTATTTGAGCCTGCTGGAATTACTTTCAGGTGGTTGGAGAACCAGACATAGCCCTGAGTAACCAGAACATTGAATATTTTTAAAGATTTTTAAATTTTTTATGTGCACTGATGTTTTTGTATGTATGTATGTCTCTATGAGGATGCTAAATCCTCTGGAACTGAAGATTTTTAAATTTTTTATGTGCACTGATGTTTTTGTATGTATGTATGTCTCTATGAGGATGCTAAATCCTCTGGAACTGGAGTTTCAGACAGTTGTGAGCCGCTATATGTGAGCTGGGAATTGAACCTGGGTCCTCTGCAAGAGCAGTCAGTGCTCTTAACCACTAAGCCATCTCTCCAGCAGATTCTTGCATCTTGCTGGGCAGCTGCAGGGTATGGGGGAGGGGAGTCTTTGGAGAAGCAAGCAGTTTAACAGAAGCTAAGATAAGCAATTAGTTGGAAAGATTTCTGAACAAGCAGGCAGTCTAACAGAAGCTATTTCAGAATCTTTTAATAGAGTTTGATATTTCTTTATGAGATTCTACATCAAGGAGGTCAAAGTCTACTTAAACTTGAAATGACCTCAGCATGAATACAAGATGGAGGAAGCTCTGCACTGTTTTGCCCTGTCACAATGATATTTGGGAAACAGATCAGCTTGTAAAAGTTAAGTAGTGTCCAGACCCTGGAAGAGTAGGGAAGGATTAGAACAAAGTATTCTTAGGGCAAAGTCATTATATATTTTTTTTTCTTGAACACTGTAGAAGACACAGCGCCAAGAATAAACTTAAGTCTGAATAGTGACTTTAGGTAATAAAAATACATCACTATAGGCCCACCACTTGTAAGAAATAAACATGCTATACACATGTGTTATGGTGGTTAGAGATACTAGCCATTTGTGAGGGTAGGAAGTTTGGGATAAACCTTTGTACTTTGTGCTTAATTTCTCTGTAAACATAAAATATCTCCAAAATTATTATATTAAAGTTAATGAAAGATTGACTACTATTCTAAGCTGAAGTAAACCATTTCCTCTCAAAGTTGATTTTGGAAATGTTTTTTGTTACAGCAATAGAAATTAATACACCATCCTTCAGTTTTGGCCAGATTTACAGTATCAGGCATGAATTCCCTCCCAAGAAGTAGGCTTCAAATCCAGTCAGAAAGTAGTTGGCTATCCCCCATAATTTTCATGCTGTTGTTGTACCAGTGGGCACATCTTACTGAAAGATCAGTGCTGTAGCATGCAGAGTCCAGCCCTGAGCAATATTGGTGTCTTTTTCTCCCTGGCAGCCTACATAGCAACTTCTGGCACTATTGATGTTAGCCAAGATTGATTCTTTTTGTAATGTAGGCAAAGTGTGCTTCATTTTCAATACTAGAGTCTTTCTGATTATTGAGAGCAACCAAGAGAAAGCTTTAGGGCCTCCTTGATCAATAACTTATACCCATGGTCAGCACTGAGATGTCTTCTAGGAATAGCACTACCTACCTATGTGGGGTGCCTCCATCAAAACTCCTCTCAAAATTATATTTCATGCGTAGCTTGCAGACTAGTGGATCTTTGTAAGTCTTTTTGATACATGTTCAGTTTCGTTTAACCTACCCCTACCCAGTTCTCACTCTTCTCTCCTTATTTCTATCCCTGTATTCCCCCATATGCTGTTATAGATACTGTGTTCTATTATCTCTCTTGTTTTAGTCAGGGTTCTCTAGAGAAATAGAATTTACAGAATGACTACACACACATATGTATATACATATATACACACATATATATGTACATAACACATGCATATATATATATACATATATACAGAAAGAGGGGGAGGCCATTTGTTAGAATGCCTTACCGGCTGTGGTCCAGCTAGTTCAACAACGGATGTCTACCTACAGAAAGTCCAAGAACCCAATAGTTGTTCAGTCTGCGAGTCTGGATGTCTGAGCTGGTCTTAAATATATGACAGAATCTTTTAAAAGTAGGTTGTAATATCAGTGAAGGAATGGGTTTGCCAGTGAGAGTAAAAACAATCAGGCAAAGACAGCAAGCCTCCTTGTTCCATGTTTTTTCTATAGGCTGCCAGAAAAAAGGTGTGGCCCATATAAAAGGTGAACTTTTTTCCACCTCAAAAGATCTGGATAAAAGGTGGGTCTTTCCATTTCAAATGATTTAATAAAAAAAAAAAAAAATCCCTCACCAGTGTTCCCAGCTTCTTATGTTTTAGTCAGTGCCATGTGTAGTCAGGATGACAACCAAGAATATTTATATATTTATCACATTCCAGTTATATTTTTATTTTTTGTTTATTTTATATTATTTTTTATAATATTTTGATTATTTGTGAGATTCACATAATGCATCCCTACCACACTGTCTTTCCAGTCTTCCTAGGTCTCTTTGCCCTTATGACAACACCCCCCTCCAAAAAAAAAAAAAGAAAAAGTAGCCCAATTTGTGTTGCCCATATACTCACTGAAGCATGGTCAAACTTCTGGTTGCCAGCCCCTGAGTCCTTCCCATCCTCACACCTGTCAGAAGCCAGCAATTATAGAGAGCTACACTTCACCATCCTCATCACAATTTTTAAGTGTTCTTCTCCATGACTTTCTGTCTAGCTGTTAATTTTTTTGTGGGGTGGTGTGGAGTTGGAGTAGGAGCAGTCACTGAACTGTCCCTTTCTCAACTGTGAGTCTGCAGTCGTCAATACCATGGCAAAAGTAGCTTCCTTGCCTTTACAGTCTTCCTGATATCCTGGCCCCACACATACTTCCAAAGAGCAAAACACAAGCCCCAAAGTCATGTCTATGAATCACACATGTGCATGTGCACACATCACGCAAATGTGCAGACATACTGGGAATCGAATGGTAGGCTCTTTGAAACTTTTCAAATTAGCTATGAACTAAATAGCATCATGTAACTGCCATCATTTTAATTCAAAATGGGAATGGAAAGATTGCTCAGTGTTTAAGAGCACTTACTTTTTTCAGAGGGCCAAGGTTCACGTCACAGTTGCCTGCAACTCCAGTTCCAGCACTCTTTTCGGCCTCCCAGAGCACCAGGCACACATGTGTTGCACACATAGATAGGCACACACTCACGCACAATTTTAACACTAACTACATAAATGCACAAGTAACCCAAAACTGTAAACATACGAAAACATGAACAATGGCTAACAGGAAACGGATGCCTAGAACAGGAACCCATTTCATTACAGAAAACGTTGCACTTTTCCCCCACTCTTGACTCAGAAGTAAAAGAGTTCTTAACACATACATGATGAATTAAGAACACTCTGACCAAATTATTCTACTCCAATCAAGAGTATCATCTGAGTTTCCATAATCGAGGTGTTCTATTTTTAATTGTCAATCAGCACGTCTCTGCTTAGCAATTATAATGCTGGTTAGAAATCTTGCAAACATTTCAGTCTGCCCCATTATACCACACTCTGTAAGGAGGAAGACTGGCAGCTTTGCCCTTACAACTTCAGCCCTTGGTAGAGCATACATAGAGAATCATCACAGTTGGCGGAGCAAATGATGAATTAAAGAAATGGTTGATTAGCTGAAGAGTTAGACCAGTTTTTCTTTGGACAGATCCTCAATTGCAAGAGAAGAATCGGGGAATTCTTTGTCAAACACTGCAGGGAAATATTCAGCTTCAGGGTTCTAAAGATGTATCCTGAATTTTTTAAGCAATCTCACATTCTACTCAGGACACAAATATAGGTAGGAATTCTGTCAATTAAATTTTATCAGTAATTTTATCATTTGAGAAAGTTTAACAGTAACTATAAAGCAGATAAATAATTACATGTGTATTCTGAAATGGATACTGGATTGCAACAGTATATATTTTTAGCTGGTAAAACTGATGTTCATTTATGCAACTAAGTATAATCATTAAATGCCACATCTTTTAAAGGCTTATTAGTTTATCTAAATATATTCTACATCTGTAAAATGTCTCAGGCAGAAGCCAATTAAGTATTTTGTGAAGAACCTTTCTTGACACTGTGATACATATATGGATGTGATGCCTTGACCCTAAAGAATCTGGTCATCTGGTGAGGGTGTAAATTCATAAAAACTTCATCCCAGTGGGATATCATTAATCTTAGAAGAGAAGGCAGGGAGAGAAGATGGACTCACCCTCAGTCCCAAAGCTAAGGGCCCCAGAGTGTTCAGAGGAAGATCCTCTACATACTATTCACTGGATCTGTGTAGATGGTCAGGAAAAAAGAATTGTTTAGGAAAACACAGGAGACATATGCTGCCTTCAGTAGGTTGTGGCTGCCATTTTTGTTCTAGCAGCACTGAAAGCAGATGGAGGAGGAGAGATGGGAGTTGAATGCAGTCTGCATGTGTTGTATTAGCAAGCATAGATGTTCTACTGTCAGCAATCCATAAAGGCTGACCAGAGCTAACAGGGTAGCCATGAGGTACCCTGTGGGCCACACATCTGCGGAGATGTCAGGTGCTGCCCTCAAGGCTCAAATATTATAGCTGTCAAGAAGCTGGAAAAATTTAAATGCCTCTTTCCTCTGTGAAAGAGACATTTTACCCAGGAGTCCTTGAAAGGCTTAACTGCACCTGGAATTCATAGATTAACTATGACAATGGAGAGAAAACTGATGCAAATCTGGCTTTTCTTCAGAGCATGATGTATCCTTTAAACCCACTGCCCCAGTCTTCTAATGTGAAAATGCCCTTCACCATAATCTAAACATCTGCTGGTACCGGACTCCATTCTCTCTGTTAGGGAATAACACATGCTTATTTTTGAAGTGCTGTGTTACCACGCCTGTCCTCTCCCACTGTTAACAAACTGTTCTTTTCAGGTTCATTTCATTTGGTGCCATGAGCCCTCCTTCATCTCTTGGCTTGTGTTTTCCACAGTACTTAAGGCCACAGCTTCTTCCAGCATGCTGATTTTCCTTTCTTTTACTTCTTCCTTGACACTGTTAACTCATTTCCCCTTTCTTCTTTTTGCCTTATGTGAAAAGCTGGCTCACAAGAAGTCCTCTTGTGTTCTGGGTAGAGCAGGGAGCTGCAGCGGTGACCTTGTATTGTTCCTACTTTGTAGGAAATGGGCTGTGGCTAGCTTCAACTGCTTCTCTATTGAGTATCAGATTACTGAAACTGAGGTATGAGCTCTAATTTTACTGCTTTAAATAAAGCATTTCAAAATCAGATGTCAAAAGACAATTCTGCAAGTCCTTCAAAAGTGTTAACTGGGGACAAGGAAGGGGCCAACAGCTGGGATACAAAGTGAATAAACCATAATTAATAAAAAAATAAATAAACAAATTTTTAAAAAGTATTAACCTATTTCCAAAGGAAAGAAAAATAAGTACATATTTACCCCTCGTAAGCTTTTTCCTGTTAAGATTTTTTACCCCCAAAAGACCTTAAGTCAAAGTCAAAGACCTTAAGGAAATGCATGTGTGTTGCACTCTGGGCTGATGTTTCATGAAGGAATCCCGTACCAGGTAAAGCCTCCACCACCATAAGATCCTCACAGCACCAAACTGTTTCTAGCCCTTTCCTTTTTAAGACACTTGTGGGGCATGGCCTCACTTTCATCAGTGAGCCCGAGATGCTTGAGGACACAGAGAGAAGTCTGGGCCAGGAGAACAGAGGCAGATGAATTCTGGGATGAGAGTGAAACTTCCTAGGGTGCTAGTGCAGGGTACAGGTAAGTCCCTCGCTGATAGGGCTGTCTGCAGAGCTGCACCAGTGTTTCCAAATTTAGAGTCAGAACTCTACACAAATTCTAAACTAGTATCTTCTAATTTCAGGCATTCTACATTGGTCAAGACAATCACAGAGATTAGTTGTGTTACAGGCTATGGGAGAGGGAGCCCTGAGGTTCTGAGAGGTGCAACATTTAAAATTAGAGTCTTAGGGCAGCGTGACTGAGGTCCTGGACAAAAGTTTAGATGAAGGACCGTGTAAATTGAGACATGTCTTCCCGCTGCAGGAAGTAATCAGGCTTGCCACATTCGTTCCTGCACTTAAGAGATACTGTTTTCGGGCAATCCACCCAGATGGCCCCTAGCTTGTGACCAAAGCCGTGTAGCACTGTTTCTAAGAAAAACCACACAGTGTGCTAATTGTTCTTCTTCCCTAGCAACAGCTAATCAGCACATTCCAGGCATTGCTCATGATCAGATATCCTTCAGATGGCTGGGTTGGCCTTTTATGATCTTGGCGCCTAAATTAGATCCCTTACCCAATCATGTAACACCAAAGCTTGGAGACCCCCACTTGCATTTTTTTTCCTTTAAAACCCCCCTTCCCCTGGACCTCGGGGCCTCACTCCTCTCCTGTTTCCATGGGAAGATTTGCATCCGGAGTTTGAGCTTGTATTGAATAATCCCTCATATGTTTGCAGCAGAGTCAATTCCTGGTGGTCTTTGGGGGTCTCACGAACTGGACATAACAGTTCCAGTGAACTGACAGTTGCAGGATTTTGCGGATGATCTCGATTGTGATGGCTTAATCCCTATTAGCCAGAGATATCCACCAGGCAGATCAGGAAATCTTTCTGATTGCTTTAGAAGAAGTGTCAAACGGCCAGCAGCCTCAGCAGAGTAGCTGTGACTGCAGAGATTTCTACCTCCAAGCTAAGCTTGTGTTGGAACTCAGAAAACAGGTCTGTACCAGAGGTCATCAGAAAACTTGTCTTTTCTAGCAAAAAGATTCACACCGAGGCCTCATAGGATTTCTTTCTGGAAAAAAAAAAGCCTTCTGGAATCCTCTGAGGAGTGAGCTTCCACTGTACTGCTGGACACTTTGTCAGAGATGATATAAATATCCGTAGAGATACTGTGTCCCTGACCTTCATAAAACCTGTGCTTATGGAGGTGGTAAATAGGACCAGTTATATGACTAAACAAATAAAGGTATCTGCTGCCAAGCCTGATGACACCACTTCCATTTGTGGAACCCCAGAAAGAGAAAATTCCTAAACACAAACAAATAGTTAAATATAAAAGATACATCCAAAAGCATGAAGGCTTGCTGTGAGTATCTTTGTGATAGCCTTGAAGCTAACATAGCAGGCCCCTTCCTTCCTCAGGGGAAAACTCACTCTTCATAGTGTTTTTGAGAGCTTCCTATTTTCCTGCTGATCTTCAGAGGCCAGAGAAGTCACGCTGCAGCACTCCTGGAGCCCAGGTCCACTAGACCCCCATTCACCATGTGCTTTCCTCCAAAGCCTCCCCAGAGAAGGCCCACACATACTATCCTACTCCTCTCCTGGCCTTATGCCCTTTCTCCCCTTCTGCCTGTAGGATAGGGAGGCAATGCCTTCTGTTATCTGCTCTTGTTACATTATACACAGCCCAGAGCTTGCAAGTAGTATTCTCTGTAGAGGAGAAATAGGAAGACTGAACCCAACAATTTAACATGATAAATCATATATGAGAACAAATCTATGTTCACAGAAGTTCCTGTAATCTTAAAGACTTGATTGGTTTGTTTTGTTTCTATTTGTTGATTGGTTGACTTTATTAAGACAACTTTATTGAGGCAAGCCTGGCCTCAAGCTTTCTGTGTAGCCAAGAGGACATGGAACTCTTGAGTCTCGCTACTTTTGCTGCAGAGCTGGGTTTTCAGCTGCGTACCACTAGGCTAAGTTTATATAGTACTGATCAAAGAACCCCAGGCCTCATCCATGAAAAGCTGTCACTCACCAGTTAAGCTATCCACCAGCCCTAATCCATATTCTGAAACAGAGGCAGCCAAGGCTGGTCATGAACTCACTGTATTTTAGCCAAAGATGACCATCAACACCTCAAAACCCCACACCAGATTTTCCAATTACACATTGGAGCCATTGCATCATTGCTGACAGTGGGATGCTAGGAAAGAGAAGCTGAGGCAGGAATCCCGGGAAAGAGATGCTAGAAAGGAATTCTGGGATTGAGATACTGAGGAAGGTTCATGACACTGAGTTGGTGCTTGTAGTGAGAATTTTGTAGTTTTGGTTTCTTTAAAAAACACAAAAATGTTATGGAAATATGTTTTTGTTATAATCCCAGGTGTGGGGATAAGAGGCTACTTCACAGCAATTGACTATGATTTGCCTCTTGCTCTAGCAGGAGCATGGTTTTGCCAGCTGCAGATAGTCTCTAGGAGTGTGTGACATTTGAAATTCTGGGAACTTTTCAGAGGATATAAATGGTAGGGCCTTAGTGGAGGGGTTGCTGTTGTTGGCTGGCTGGTGGTGGGGGTTGGTTGCAGTTTGTCAAGCAGTCATGTGCGGAAAAAACAAAAACAAAAAACAAACAAACAAAAAAAAACAAAAACAAAAAAAAAACCAAAAGAATAAATTAGATAACCCACCAGAAATCATTAAACTTGCCCCAGGGAACTCAACTCAACACCCCAAATCGGCAGGAAGTAGTCTAAAAATGACTTGTCCTCCTCTCCCCTATGTCCTTTTTTTTCTCTCCTATCTAGTGTTAGGGGTTTAATAAGGGTGAAGAAGGATGGAAGAGAGAAAAAGAAACCCACAAAGTAGCAAGCATTAGCTAGAGGTGCTTATCATTGGCAGAGGATTTGATTTATGTCTTAGGACTGTACATTTTCCATGATTATATATTCAAAGTATTTTTCTTTAAAATATATACACTTATCTTCCTAGAACAATAATAAAAACAAACAAAAGGCCTGGGGAGACAACCCAGTGTTTGCCTTACACTCTCAAAGACCGGAGTTCAGTTCACAGAGCTCACATTAGAAAGCTGGGCACTGTAGAGTGCTTCTAATTCCATCTCTATAAATATGGAGACCTGTGCATCACTGGGGCTTTCTGTTTAGCCTGCTTGGTAAAATCTAGGCCAGCAAGAGACCCTGTATCAAATATAAAGGAATGTTTTCTGAAGTTTCCCTCTGGCTTATACACACACACACACACATACACACACACACAAGTATGTGTGCACATGCCCACATTCATATGTGTACTCTCACACACAAATGCACACACACACACACACACACACACACACATGCACGCATGCACATACATACATGCACATACACAAAACAACAAACAACAACGAAATGAGCAAAGAAAGATGCAAATGAGAACACAAAACTAATTCTGTGAAGACCTACAGCCTGATGGGAACTTTCTGGTCAGGCATGCTCATGTTACCAACATCTTAAACAGTTGCTGTTACAGCACTTTCAAACACTGACAAGTCAAGAAACATGGTATTAAGAATTTCCCGCCATTAATAATCGTGGTAGCCAGAGAAGCTCAGTTTTGAGTTAGGCTTCCATCTTGGTACATAATGACTCAAATTCCTGGAAGATGAGGTCACAGCAAACCATCCTGACTTAGTGACCCCCTCCCAGAAATCGGCAGACAAAACATCTGCTTTGTCATGATAAGGATATGTACGGCCGACCTCTGTTTGGTCCGGCTTCTGTAACTGGCTCAGATACCCAAGGATTGCTTTGTGTCACCTTAACCACCTAACTTGGCAGAAAAGAGCAGCTTTTTGCTTGCTTGAGCAAAAATTGACGGTCTTCTTGCAGTTTTCACCTTTAAAATTCCCCTCCTACAGAACATGCCTGAGCCTTGGCTTTGAGCCTGTCATCCTGCTAGTAGCAAATAATAAATCTTTTAATTAAAACTGGATTGAGTCTGTGCTCTTTATTTCAGGGGGCTCCAACTCCATAACAATAATCCCACGGGAATAGTTCATCAAAGCAAGAACATTTCTCATTTTGTTTGCACCAGGTTTTTAAGGAAAGGTTCTAATTGTTCATTACTTCTACATTATTTTTTCCTGCTCAAAAATATAGTCACAAATTCAGTATGCTCAATAACTGTTTTTATTAAGGATGGATATAGGAAGAAAACTATTGTGACAGGTGTCAACTATGCAGGAAGTAAACAGTTCGATCCTGTGGACAGTGACATTATGTCATTTTGTCCTCTGCCATTCTCTTCCTCCCTTGGCAAAAAAAAAAAAAAAAAAAAAAAAAAAAAGCACTTTTAGCTGAAAAGAACACTGTAGGTGAAAGAGCGAAAGTGAATGTAAATGGAGGTGTTATATAACAATGGGGCATTTTGATCTTCCTGTGCCCTGCCCCCTCCCTGCTGTCAGGACTATTGCTGGCCTTGGGGTCCTGAAAGGTCTTCATTGACCTAGGAAGGTGCAAAAATGTGATGTTGGATGGATCATGAAAATGGAGAAAGAACCAAAAGGAGAACATAACTATGTCAGTGAAACTCTTTCCACATTGTTAGAATAAATTCCATCTTCTGGATAGTTTATTCATGTGTATTAAGTCATATTATTAAGTACTTCAGTCATTCTAATAAAAATATAGAATAAAGATGCAAAGAAATACTTCAGCCCACACAGGGACTATTGTATATCATGTGTATCATAGTAGCAGTAGGCTCCTCCCAGTGTGATTTTGTATAAGTGCTACTGATTGGCTAACTGCCTCTTTATCCAAACATAAGTTCCCCCAGTCAAGGACTTGTCTTGACTTTTGAGGACTCCATGTTCAAATGCAAAGTGATGCTGAAGCTGAGCCCAGGACTCTGTATTATGATGATCCATGGTGAGGTCAGTATACAGAGGCTCAATAGACATAGCCCTTGATGGCCTGTAGGCATCTTAGGCCATCTGCCTGCACCCTGGTTCTTCTGACTGTGCTCTTGGATCCATGATCCTTGGAAAACCCTACCTTCTGCATGATGGCCAGGACATGGGGTCCTTCCCTAAAGTCAAAGATGAATCAAAAATAGATTCCAGACTGACCGTATTCTTCCCATCATTTGGGTTTCTATGGGTCATAAAAATTGAAAATCTACTCACAGGTCTTACTACTTCTCCTAGGAAAAAAAAAACAAAACAGGATTTTGGGTTTCCTTTTATGGTAAGTTTAATATTTTGACTTCTTTTCGGGGGCAATACAATTTTTGAAAAAGTTATACAAGATATAATTTAAAATCTTTAAGGCCCATCAAGATACATTTTAGACTTAGGTGGGAGGGGTAAAATGTCAGTAAACTAATTCCATGAAACTTTAAAAATACCACAAGTCAGTGGGACAACAGAGATTCTAAATTTAAAAATTTCAATTATATGGGACAGTAGAACAGGGGTGACATTAAAGGAGAGAGTGATATATTTGTTATCAAATATTTAAGTGGAGATGTGGGGATTAGGGACAAGATTATACAAAACTAAGCATGCATGAAGAAGCCTTATGGGAATTATAAGTAGTTATATATTAAATTATGTGCAGTAGTTATATATTAAATTATGCATTACATAGAATAAATATATATATATGTATTTGTTAAAATTATATGTGTGTGTGTGTGTGTGTGTGTGTTTTCAATTTCCTAGCCATGTCTTGAATTTACCTCTTTCCTTTCTATTATTTGGCTCCTCTTTGCTATCACTGAATATTTTTAGAATTGGGGTTTGACTCCCTTGTCTGGTATTTTAACCATTTTAGCTTTTGTTTTGGGAAGAGATTTTATCTTGACTTTTCAGCGTTATGTTTCTATGTTACAATTTACACATTTCATTGTGGTTGAACTCTCTCCCTGTTCTCTGTGCGGTGTTTTAAGGAGCAGCCTTTTCATGAGGTCTCAATTCCCAGTACTACTCAGAGAGGAGAACACCAACAGTCATTATAGCAGTAACACCTAACCAAACTTGTGAGCTTTCCCAGTTGCCCTTCCCGTGGGGCTGTTTCTTTCCTCTCAGCGTCCTTTTGTCCCTCTGTTATTTTCAGCTGTGGTGACAATTATTTCTTGACTTCTGATATTTTTCTGCCCTTTATTTCCTTTTCTCTTTGTGAAATTCCACAGAATCTTTTAAAATAATATATTTTCATATATGTATACAGCCTATATAAAATAATATCTCTGTCACCACCTCTTTCTAACTCCCTCCAGCCTCCTAATTAATCTCTTTCGAAGCTTTATTTTTATGTCTTTTATTTGTTATTAATAATCCTCTGTGTTCTATTATTCCTGCCTGTATGTGCATGGCTATGAGGCATGCACAACCTGCCAGCATGACCCTATTCCCAAAGGTGAGTGACTCTTCATTCCTTGGCAGCCATCAACTAACTACCAAAAACTTCTCATCTAGGGGTGGATCTGTGGGCCTCCACCACCCAAGGGTTTGGACTGACTTGATCTTGGACAGATGCTGAGACTCACATCTTATGTGAGTCTTATGGAAGAGTGGGGAGATGGAAAGAGCTGGAGGGGACAGGAGCCCCACAAGGAGACTAACAAGCTAAAAGACCCGAGCCTAGGGGTTCCTGCAGAGACTGGTGCACCAACCAAGGATCATGCGTGGAGATAACCTAGACCCCCTGCTCAGATGTAACTGAATGGCAGCTCAGTCTCCATGTGGGTTTCCAAGTAAGGGGAGCAGGGGCTGCCTCTGTCGTGAACTCAGTGGCCTGCTCTTGATCACTTTACTTTGACTTTGCAGACTTTGCAGCCTTACCAGGCCACAGAGGAAGAGGATGCAGGCTGTCCTGATGAGACTTGATAAGATATGGACAAATAGTGGAGAACTCCCCCTTTCAGTGGACTAGAATAAGGGGATGGAGGAGAAGAGGAAAAGAGGGTGGGACTGGGAGCAGTTGAGGGAGGGGGTTTCAATTGGAATATATAGTGAAAAATTAAAATTAAAAAAGAAAAACTTCAAAAAAGACTACAAAATTCTCCAACAAATATGAAAGAGAAATAAAATATGAAAGAGAAATAAAAGCTGTTTGTGAGTATGCAAATTTTTCAGCTGCTATGCAAATAAGTTGGCGTTTTCTCAAAAAAGCCAGAACTGAATCGGTTTACTCCTTCCTGTGAAGAACCTAAGGGAATGGAAGGGAGCACTCCAGAGAGATACCCGCACACCCGTGCTCGTCACAGCAGTACTCACAGTAGCCATCACCGAACAGCCTGGGTGTCTGTGAATGGAGCAGTGAGTGAAGAGACACACAGGGCTGTCAGGACGACTCAGCAGGTGAAGGCACTGAAGACCTGAGTCTGAGCCTTCCACGTGGTGAGAGAACTCACTTCCATACATGGATGGTCCTCTGACTTCAACGTGTGTGCCGTGCCACACAACCGCCTCCCACTACACATAGATAAAGGAAAATAAAATCTTTTGCAATAAAGTCGTTTGCAAGAAAACCAATTCAACCAGAGATCATCTCATTAACTGAAGTAAGATAGATTCAGAAAGACAAACATGTATGTATGTATGTTTCCAGCTACAGTACTATTATAAAAATCATTTCATGTGCATGGGTGCTTCACCTCCAAGTATTTATGTGTCTCACATTTGTGCAGTAACTGAAGAAGATGTTGGATTGCCAAGGACTGAAATTACACATGGCTGTGAGCCACCATGTCGGTGCTGGGAATCAAACCCCGACCTTCTGGAGAGCAATAAGTGCACTTGAGCTCCAAGCCATCTCTCAGGCCTCGTGTATGTCTTTGAATGAGACATTCAAGAAGATGATGCAAATGTGGCAAGTAAAAGGGAACAGGCGAGAGGAGGTTGAAAGCTACCCTGTGCTTCTGAAACCAAACGAGGGCACTTTAGGAGAGCGACAAGTGGTCTTAGCTGCTGCCCAGCTCCCCAGCTCCAACAAACTTATCCTAAATTTCATTTATCTTTCATGATTTTGATCGAGAGTTTTACACATGCATATCATGCGGTCTGGTCATATCTACTCCCATTCCTTTCCCCCTGCCACATTTTTATTCCCAGCTTCATGAACTCTGTCTCTCGCTGTGTCTCTCTCTTTCTCTCTTTCATTTTTAAACCTGCCGAGTCCACTCAGTTGCCTATGTGTACACAGATATGGGACCAACTACTGGCGCATGGGTAGCTTTTCAAGAGACACATCCCTGGAAAGAACTGACTACCCTTCCCTCAGCTGCCAACCAGGACAAAGCATTGCACGCAAAAACTCAGAGCAGCTGTGACTGCATGCATAGACCTGCGCAGAATCAAATACATTCTATATTCAGTGCAAGCAAGTAACTCAAACCATGTGACAAGCTGATCATAATGCTTGTCCAGGGACACAGCAGCAGGCCCAGGGAAGAGCCGTGAAGGCACTGACGAAATCAGAAGGCTTTACACTAAATGAAGCTACGTTAGTGGAGGAGACAGAACTGTGTGGGTCTCTGTATCTCCCACTGATGTGTCTCCTTTAGAGTGACACAACTCCCTTTGTTTCCATTATCTTAAAGTGTTATTAAGGAATGGCTTCAAAAGGAAAAGTAACAACTTTTCACAGCCCTGGAAATCATAGACAACTTTCACCTTCAGAGTAAGGTGGGCATACTTCTGCTATGGTGGCCATGCCTCTCTTAGGAGTGAAAGTCAACAGACTATTTATTATGTTTCATTACTGTATTATATTATATAGTATATTATACTATATTTCTCCTTGGGCCCATGACCTGTCTCACCACAGATTCTTGGCCACAGATGACGATATCTAGTATGGGTTTCAACTTGTGGAGTGGGATTTAAGTCCAGTCAGAGAATAGTTGGTTACTCCCAGTTATTGGCATCCAAACTCATAGCAGTAGTGACAGCATGAAACAAGATCTGTTCAAGTCAGACAAAGTCCCAGCATGGAGAGGGGATGTGGGCATGAAGTCCCATCCCTTCCTAAGAAGTTGTTGGCCACTGGAAGCTGCAGGGAGAGGGGGAATCATCAAGGTTGTGGCCCCTACTAGGCTGACCACACAGCCAAAAAAATATGGGCAGCACAAATTGTAGCTGACTGGTTTTAAATATAGAAAGATGACACAAGACTGGTCGGTTAGGGAAGGGAATGTGGATCCAAGAGGGGTTGGAAGAGGTGGGTGGATATGACCACAGTGTGTTCTCCAAACTCCTCAGATACCTAATTAAAAAATGAGGACATACCAGAAAGCCTTGTAAGTGTGGGTTTCTCCTGTCTCCTTAACCCACTGCAACTGCAGTTCTCAGGAGCCACTTCGGGATCTCCCCTCTTCACCCATCAGTGGAACATCTCTGGAAATGCCCTCAGAGACACATGCAGAGGTGTGATTCCAAAATCCGGGTAGTTGACAAGGAAGGTGAACAAGCGTGGTGTGAGACCCTAATCACTGCATGGTTTAAAATTATGTCTGCCATCTCACTGGGGCTAGAAGCAGCTAAAGCTAGAAACATTATTGAGTGCCATAAAACGTCATCAAATTAGCGGGAGTTAGTGATTCAATCAATTTGAAAACACAACTCAATACCAAAATCTGAGGCATGCTGCGAAGTGCACACATTTTACAAAGGGAGAACCTACTGAGTTTCACAGAAATTTCCCAAGATGAAAATCAAGTGCTGCTTCGTTTTAAGGAAGGGATCATTATGAAAATTTCATGCAATTACCAAACTACAAAATTTTATGCAAGTGCTGAATAATGCCTTACTTTATTATTCTGCTCTTAAAGAATCAGAGAATGTGAACAGGAAAGGGATGATACGAAATGACATAAAGGCATGAAGCCTCACGTGATTGCATTTGCAAGCGGGGTCCCCAGCTTCCCAAGCCCAACCCAGAGGGGTTTACAGAACAGTAACGTGACAAGGAATTGCTTCCTCTCATTATGTTCTTCATATGAGGTGGCGGGGGTGGGGAGGCAGCAGTTTTCTACTTTTCAATGAATAAATGATTTCCATGGAAAGGGAGAGTCATTCCAGGCAGGAGACTCTGAAAATCCTCCCTCTTCTATTTGTAGTTATTATTTCTGCAAATGGAGGCTCTCTTTCCCACCTCAGTACCTTCATGGCACTTTCTTCATCCATGTTTATTAAATAAGGGTTAAAAGTGACAGACCTTCACAAATGTTTGTCCCTCTCACAGGGGAGCTTAGCCGATAAAGAGTGAAAACACAGGACATCAGAATTACAACGCAGAGTACGGCCTTAAAAGACTCAAGTGTCAGTATGAGGAGATGAATGTCTGCACATGCTGCGAGCAGTGCAAGGGACAGAGCCATCATGGCAGCTGTGCTGTCCAGTTGAAGCTTCGTGGGAATTGTTAAACAGCACAGAAGCCCTTGGCTCATCTCCTTAAAGGTTCATTGTGCCAAGAGTCAAGGTCACCTCCCCAGTTGTGGGAGGGGAACTTGTGGGCAGCTCCGCTATGAACCCCACCTCATTTGAGATGCAGATAGTGCTTTGGCAATACCTGCTGTGCTGGTTTACTCTCCCTGTGTACGCACAGCTCAGAAACATATCAGCATGGTTCTAGCTGGTTCTTCCAAAGCAGGACAATGACAAACTTGTATTCCTCAAACCCATCATGAAGGGGCCAGCAAGATGTCTTACAGAATGAAGCGGCTTGCCACCAAGCCTGACGACCTGAGTTCACTTCTTTCTATCACACATGATAGACAGAGAGAACTGACTCCCACAAATTGCCTTCTGGCCTTCACACCCTTGATCAAACATGTGCACACAAACAAATAATAAGTGTTGAAAGGAGAAAAATACATATTCAACACCACAAATATTCTCCTTCACCCAGAATCATTTCCATGGCAACAAAAGAAAAGCTGTGTTATGATACTGAGGAGGCATGAAATCAGCATGTGCTATGCATCACAGGGAACTAAATGGCTGCAAGGCCAGCAAAGAATCTTGCCCGTCTGTGTAGGCAAGCGGGTGCAGCCTGTGAGTGACTACAGACCATAGCCGGCCCTCAAGGCAAAGGAGCAGAGACGGCGCCATTTGCGCACACCACACAGCCTAAATTTACCTGAAAATTGCAAGGACATTGGGTCCAGTAACTGGCTTGATCCACAAAACAGGCTATTCATATCTTTATGGAGTGATGTCATCTTGAACACGGGGCCAGGCCTTCCCTGAAGTCAGGCTCCAACCTCCAACATAAACTGGGTGCTGCCATGCTTGGTGTTGACTTTCCAGGGAAATAGTTCCTGGCTTCTGAAGAAAGACATTCTGAGTCCAGAACTTAGCCAGGGGATTTCTTTAACTTTTAAAACAGTTGCAATCATCCCATGGAGATAGAAATAGAGTAATTTCTTGCCTCCTACAGTAAGCACTCAGAGACAAGGGAGAAACGAGAGGCTCTGCCTTCAACTCCACAGCAAGACTGAGCCCGGGCTTTCATTTGTTTGCTGATGTGCAGTTTATCAGAAGGTGATTCTAGGTGGAAGGCAGGTGCGCAACAAAATGGGAGGAAAATGATCACGGGGTTAGCTGGAATCGCCAAGGGAGAGACTCAGCCCCCAGTCTGCTGAGGTCTTCTGCTGCTACCAGTCAGGCTGAGATGCTCCTGAGGCTGAGAAGGTAGGCACCATCTATCTGGACATCTGATAGCCTCCCAGGACCCCTCAAAGGCTGTTTCCAGAGCAGAAACCAAATTTAAATTCCAAGGGCAATTGCATCTTTGCCAGTTAGGTCGGAGGCTGGAAGCTTGGAGGGTTAAAGAAGCCTTGTTAGTCTGCAAGGGGTCTTAGTCCCACCGTGTAGGAACTGAATCGTGTCTGAGAGCAGAGTGAGTACATAAGCAGTGTTCAGAGCAGAGGCCCATCTGCCAATACATTGATTTTAGCTCCATTCAAGCCTATGGAACACACCTACAGGTTCTGAGAGGAAAGAGCTGCACTCAGGTGAAAATGTGGACAAGCCTCACCAGGCAGCAAAGAGCAAGCAGACACAGCCGGTCTGCCTTGTCGGGACATGTGCTGTGCTCTAGGTAGATTCAGCAGCAGAGGAGAGAGACGCCCTCAGCAGGAAGAGGCTGAGGTGATGTTTAGTCAGGTTTGAAACACTGGGCTGCGGCTGAAGTCACAGACAGGTCAGAAGCAATGGGGTCTTTTGTTGATATCATCCTCTCCCTGCTGGAGCACATCACCTTCTTTCCACATTCTGCAGTGACCAGCAGGGAAGGATTTGTTTCCATTCCTAGCTCCCATTCTGAGATGAGATCTTACTCACAGGAGAGGCTGAGGACAGGCATCCTGATATTTCCATCCTGTGGCCCACCCCTTCCCTGAAGTGCAGCCCACCGGAGCAGAGCAGGGGTCCTTGTGGCAGACTCACTTCTAAGCAGAGCACCCAACATGACTGGAACTCTGGGGTGGGGGTAGCCACAGGGGTGCATGGCAGATTTACTTGTAAACATGAGTCCTCAGCCTGGGCAGCTCTAGATCCCAGAAGGCTTGTGTTCAATAACAGAGTCTGTTATCTCCACTAGATTGCTTATAAATTCCCATTTGTAAACGACACAGTCTATCTAATCTGACAAACCCAGTCATCTGGAGTGTTACACCCAGTTCGAGAGCCCCCAAAAGACCTACAGGAATTGACTCCATTGCAAAACACACGAGGATCTTTTTATTACAAGCTCGAGCCGGGTGGCTGCCCTTTACAAAGACATTTGGGCAAGCGACCCCCGGCCCTGGGAGATCAAGGTTTTTTTAAAGGAACAAAAACGCCAGTGGGGTAGTACAAGCCTTGGCATTACAGGATTGGGTAAGAGGAACAAAACACAAGCGGGGTGGTCTCTAGGGAAGCTGACCTTTAAAATGATTGGTCTATTTTTAGGTGCCAAGACTGCTAAGGGTCAGGCCTAGCTACCTGGGAGACGTCTGACCTCTAGTTCTTAGGGGCCATGTGACTCCAGTCATAACCCTGAGGTTTATCTGGGTGGGGACTGCTGCTGGCCCATTATCTGAAAGGAATGTGGTCTTGTGATTCTGCCCTACCCTCTGTGCTAGCCCTCTGCTCTGAAGGGAATGTGGTCTTGTAATTCTGCCCCAGCCCCAGGAATTAACTCTAACCTTTCAGGAGCGCTCATGGAAAATTTCTAAATGCTTTAAATCAGTCGTTGGGAGCACAGCAGCTGGACATGGGCTGTTGCGCGTTCAGAGGCTTGGGCTGTCTGGTAACAGGCGCTAGTTGCCTGTTCATCTCACTGTCAGCAAGGACTGCTATCCTGTTCCAAGGAGGAGCACAGTCTGAAGTTAGAGAACCACCTTCTACAAAATCAGATATGCTTCAAAACTCACAGACTCCTTTGACCCTTGGGCTTCTATGAGAGCGATCACTTGCTTCTGGGCAGACATCAAGTTTCTTCCCTGTTTGAACCCTGAAATAACTTCTTCTGGTAGCACAGGTAATCCAGCATCCAACTGACATCAAATAGGTATTATCCATATCCACATCATGTTGTAGCAAGAATGGTGCCACAGCCATCACCACTAAAGAGCTCTTGAGTCCTCCTTAAAATAGCACAATTACACTGGGGCATTTTTAAAACCCTGCATCGGCACAGCTTAGCAGTGCTGGGATGTGGTTTGACCTTGCCATTCAAAAGCAAGGACCAGCTGGGCTTTGCATTCAATGAGGTACCAAAGAAAGAATTTCAAAGGCCATTGCCACGTCTGTCCAGCAGTTAGGGGCACTTGTTATTTATCTCGGGACTGTCTTGACCCTCAAGCTGCCCAAGTAATGACACGGAGACCTTTCATTAATATGGGAGCTTGGCCTTGGCGTAGGCTTGTTCACAGCGAGCTCATATACCTTACATTAGCCCGTTTATACTAATCTGCGTTCTGCCACGTGGCTCATTACCTCTCCTTAGCACCAGCCCCTGTTTCTTCCTCTGTCTGGCTGGCAAATCCCCTGGGCCTGATTCTTTTCCAGAGTTCCTGTCTCTTCACAGAAGTGCCCCCCCATCTTCTCCTTCTTTGCTATAGGCCATTCAGCTCCTCTATTAAACCAGTCAGAAGGTGATAGAGATGTTTACAAAAAGTGGAGACAGGTGATGCTTCATAAAAATAACAATACCAAGGTGTGGCCTGCAGTCAGACCTCTGCAGGTACAGCAGCCTGCACGTGAGCAATGCAAAGACTCCCTTTACGCAGTGCACAAAATAGGAGAAAACCCAAGTACCGTTTCCAGCACCCACATCAGCCAGTCACAACAGCTTATAACTCCATTTTGGGGATCCATCAGTACCCTCTGCTGGCCTCCACAGAGCCCCAGCCCCAATTAAAAATGTAAAAGGAAAATCTTAAAGCCCATTACTAAAAGCCTTTGACAATCCTTATATAAAACAATCAACAAAAAAATTAAAGGTCTGGCACTTCGGGGTGAATATGCCATGTGATGTCATTCATTCTCAAGTACCAAATGTTATTATTTATTAAAAAGCAATGAGGCTTTTTAATATCAATATCAACCGATATCCTCTGCAGGAAGTTTATTAGGAGGGTAAGGAGGGAGTGGGAAGCAGGACATGGTGGGGAGAGAGAAAGAAAAGGGAAGGAGAAAGGGGTGCCCTGAGAGAGAGAGAGAAAGAGAGTGTAAGAGAGAGAAAAAGAGAAAGTAAGAGTAAGTAAGAGTGTAAGAGAGAGAAAGAAAGAGTGTAAGAGAGCAACCACGTGTTGGGCTAGGCCCTTTAAGGGGGAAAGTAACCATGCTTTCCAGGTGTGGCCGCCTGGCTGGCGACACATGATGACATCACAGGAGCAGGTTGTGTTCCAAAATACTAACACTAAACACAGATTCCTTTTCAAAGTGACAAAGTTGGGGTCTTATAGGATGACCAAATGATTCATATCAGTCCACATTTAAGCAATGTTTCCAAGATTGCTGAATTCCTTCCGCAGATACTTTAGAAAATTCTGTTTCTGGGGAGGTACAACAGCCCTGTCCCTTTAGTACAATCTGTAACAACTGTGCACTCCATGTTTGTCCCAGGATCCTGACTATCCATGCAACATTTTATTTTTTCCTTAGAGTTCAGAAAAGAGGTGTTTGTTTGTTTGTTTGTTTTTGTTTTTGAAGAGTTTTTAATCTCATTCTGGCAGAAACTTTAGTGGATCTTCTGCCTTCTGGGGGAGAAAGTTACCCACACATTGATTTCACACAGCCATGTCTAACAGATTAGGCATCATGGCATATACAGGAGACTGCTCCAATCAGAAGCCTTGTAGTTGGCAGCCATCGGCTATCCTTCCTGACACAGGGATATCCCTGCCTCTCTGCTTCTCTGACCATCTTGGTACAGAGAACACTTGTGCCATCACTGCCCTCCCACTGCTGTCTGTGCTGGAGCTCCCGCAGGGAAATTCACTCTGAAGGAGCAAGCGGGGCTATCACACTTCTTCATTCATCATCCAACCGGTCCTGTCCCATCGTCCACCTTGCTATTCCTCTTCTCGTCTCTCTTCCACCATTTTGCCAGTTTGGGTTACTCATACTTCCTGTGTCTCTCTCCCTTGCAAAATGCTCCTTGGTCTCTCCTTCGAGATTCTCTTTTTATCCCGTTTTCTTTCTCTTTCCCACCTTCATTTTCTGTCTTGTAGCCTCCTGCAGTAAGTTGGCCTCACTCCACCTCCTACTCTCTTCCTCTCTTCTTTAAAGGCAACATCATCCAAATTGAGATGGATTCATACTTAGGACCACTTCTAATTTTTTTTCACAAAGCAGGGGCATGTTGTTCTAAAGGATTAATTTAGCATCTTTATATTTTCTAGGGCCTCTATAACTACGAATGTACTTTTGAAACACTTCATAAATAAGTTCTAAACATTTCTGAGAGGTTCACATTTAGCTGTTGAATTTATCACATTTTGGTTTAAGCACCTTATCTTAGATGTCCCTTTCTTCAGTCCTGTCAGATTACACTACTTAAAACAAATCCAGCTCAGCCATTTCTCAATACTTAGGTTTCAGTTAAGTTCTATGGCTGACTCAGCCTCTGTAGGAACAGAGCTATACACTGTAATTTTTGGTGGAGGTTTTGAGACTTCTCAATAGACTTAAACACTGTTAATCTTCTCTCTTGTGCACATGTTAGAAGAAGCTTGCATCCTGCCCACGTAAAATGATACAAAAACAGCATTCATTTTCTATTCAACCAGCACTGCGTCTTTTTAATAAGCAGGGATGTGTGTGCTGTGAGGTCAAAAGACAATATCCACAGACAAACCAAGTGTCCACAGCTGCTGGAGCGTTCCCAGCATTTTCTTCTCAGGGTTGGATCACCCTGAGTTCACTCCTGAGTCCCTTTTCCCAAAGAGATTGTGGTTCCCCAAGAGAGTTCCTCCTGTGGGGTCCCCGGAACCTCTCTGCTCACTCACACTCAGTCCGGAGCCTATGGCTCTGTCACTGCTTTTGGGGAAATGGGCATCAGGACTGATGACAGTTTATGTAAATCTGGGCTTGGGGAGAGTGAGCACACTGTCAACTTCAAATCTGACTTTTTTTTTCTTCTTAAGACAAGTCACATTTTTCAGAGCTTTAAACAGACAGTAGGTGGGAAGTCACCACTCACTCCTACCCTTGGTACTGTTCTTGTTCTCTGATTTAGTTTTTCAACTTTTTCTTCTTTTTTTAATTAATTAATTCAATTTACATCTCATAGTGCCCTCTCTCTTCTCCTCCTAGTCCCACCCTCTCTCCTGCATGCCCTCTCTCCTAGCCCTTGGAATACTGGAATACCCAGACACCCCTCCCATCTCTTCCCATGAGGACTGAGTTTCTCAACTTTTGTTTGAAGGCTTTCGGCTTTCAGGGTAGGGAGGAATGTTGCATGGGCTGATGATGCACTGGGAACATATGGTCTACTAACTCAGAGCCCACCACACTTAAGGAGGGGACCACTCAAGGTGCTTAACCTCAGAGCCCGCGCACCTTGAGGTCACGTTCCGTCTATGATGGTGCTGTAAATGACCCCTGGCCCTTGAGGCCTGAGATAGGATGGAGAGAGGAGCCTGATAATCCCTGGACACTGCTCTGCTTCTATTTCCTAAGCCAAAATGACAAGATGGTAGCTGATTCTATTTGTATTTTTTGTATCTTATTTTTCCATCAGTTCATTCATTCATTCACTCCTTCATTTATTCATGTCATTCAGATACTCATTTACCATGTGCCATGATGCAGGGCTTCTAGCCGTGACAAAGCTAATCCAGTGCTGCTGTGGACCTCTGTATATTCTCACCCTTACAGCTGTAGCCATCCTATTTGAACACAGCAGCACAGAAGCGAACGGGCTATTTTGGTCGTCATGAAGCCAGACCTGTATGGTCCACCATGTGACAGAGATTCTTCAAGCTGAGTAATATTTTATTCTAACAACTACAATGATAGCAATGTTAGAGTTCATATCAATTTTGTTCACATCATACAATGCAGTGTACCAGCCATTCTCATTGAACTGGGCAGTCTCATCTGTGAGATAGCTTTCAAAAATAACATTGAGTCATATTTATGAATTTAAATACAGACTACTACATTGATGTGATGGTAATTGCTAAGTCTAAACTCAACAGGACCTAGAATAATCACCTGGAGATGAGCTCCTCGCCGTGCCAGTGGGGGAATCGTCTTGGCTTTGTTCACTGGGTTTGAAGACCCAGCCAATGGGCCTGGGGTCCTGGCTCCCATAATTAGGGAAAGGCTGAGCAGCATCACCCATTCATCAAGTCTTTGCTCTTGACTATGGATGTGATGTGACCCCCTGCCTCAAGCTCCTGCTGCCTCCACTTCCTGGATAGGATAAACTGGGCCCCTGAACTGTGAACCAGGCAAACCGCTCTCCCACAAATTTCTTTGTTTTGTCGGAGCACTTTGTCATAGCAACAGGACAAGAAATCAAGACAATATTTAAAACACATGCACGCACACACACTTGTATAATTAATTACATACCATGGGGAAGGCATTTCAACTTTAATCACTTACATTTAATATAGAACAGAAATATGACTGTTCTAATAAAGTTTCAAAAGCTTGTTCAGCCCCTCAGAGAATTATTAAATTAAAGAGAAGAGAACCACTTTCACCTCCCTGCCTGCAAAGTTGCATTTGAGTACTAATAGAGATTCCATGGAGAGATGGTTTTCACTCGTTCGCACGAATTCATTCTCTGGAGACTGCTGTTTCCTACCTCATTCAAACCCTTCACTGTGGACCAATGCCCCTCTGATTGTGTCTGCATCCTAATGCAGATCCAGATCATGTCCATTCCACAGAGCCTCCTGGGAAAGGACTGAGAGTGAAGTTCAGACATGAGCCATTTTTACAGGAGCCAGCAATGTGTGGGTCCAAGCTTACTCTGTGCATCAAATACAATTGTCCATCACTAAACCCAACCCTGTGAATATCCCCAAGGATCATTCCCAGTGTGGAATTAAAAGCTCTGATTCTACCTCTGCTTATGTTGCTGGTATCTTCTAGTTCCAGGGTCATGTTTAAATCATGGATCTTCCATTTCGTCCTTTTGTTTATAAATTCCTGTTAACATTCTCTCATCTAAGCTATGTATAAGTCATATATTTTATTCCATGTTAGACTGATGATTTATACATGAAATTAACCATTTTAAGCTTTTCATCCAATAAAATAATATCTATTGTATCTCTTTAACAAACACTTTTGCATTCATGGATAAACACAGGCAAACAGGTCCCTCCCTTGGCAGGAAAATTGAGCCCATGCTCCTCACTCTAAATCACTCCTCATAGGGAAAAGCAGGGTTGGTTTTCTGTGGGCCCAGCTGCTTTAAAAAAAAATACTGCTTTCAATCAGTTGATCTGACCAAGACTACACTCAGTATTAAAGCCACTTGGTGGCCTCAGGCATATCTTTCAGTTTTAACTTGTGAATAGCCTGCTATGACACTTTCCATCACTTCTTGAGTTTATGAACCTGGTTCTTGGGTAGAACTAATTTTAAAGCCATTTAATGGATTTCACTGTGAGAGAGCCCCAGATTCCATTCCCTTTCATGTTTATAAGAAATTGAGCCGAGGTTATGATTTTACCCTGAATTTGTGTCCCTGCTGTTCTCCATGGTCTTACTTTCCTTATTGGTCGCATGAAATGGGTAAAAAGCTCCAAGTCTGTCTCTTTCAGATACAGAAATATTGCCAAATAGTGATCCCCTGAGATGCTGGCTTCAAGTATGCCTGAATTACTTCAACAGATCCTAAAACTTAATAAATATTTCAAGTCCAGTGTGTTGGGTTCTTGAGTAGCTAGAGAATAAATCTAAATGTCCATTTTGTGAAGAAATAAATGACCTAAAATCATTTTTTTAGTACGATGCCCTGAGGAAAATGCAGTGATTTCATTCCCAGCCAGTGGAAAGCCTGGACCTGGAAAGACCTGATATCTACGTAGATCAGTGGGAACCATGGGACAGGAACCTAGGAAGGCTCGACTCCTTTCCTGTTCCACACTGCCAGTGAGAAGCCATGAGCTGAGCCCCAGAGAAGATCCTGTTTCTCTGGCTTCTTCCTTTCACACATGGCTTCTCCTGTTATATTTCCAAACATTGTGTGGGGTGGTCAGGCCCAGCTGATCCTCATGGTTATCACCTTCCAAATAAACAGACCAATAGCAATCCTTTGACTAACCTGAGATTACAACACTGGCACCTCACCACTAGATTCAGTGTTCACATCTACAGTCCCAGATGTGGCTGGACTGGGAGACAGGGAATGAGGAAGTGACATGGGTGAAGGAGATAACACGCTGAGGATGCAGTTTGACAGGATGAGTGGAATGTCTCTGTCTCTGTCTCCTTCTCTCTTCGCCCACCCCACAAGAAGAAGGCATCCATCTGCAGTCTGAGAACAGACCCTCATCAGAGGCTGACTGTGCTGGTGTCTTGACCTTTGATACTTCAGGCTGCAGCACTGGCCAATAAATGTTTACTATTTAGCTCCAAACTTTAGTATTTGTGACAGCATCTAAGCTGGGAAATGCCATGAAGGAGTGTTGCTTCTGCCTTGTTCCCCGTGGCTTGCTCAGCCTGCTTTTTTATAGCACCTAGGACCACCAGGCGGGGGATGGCACCACCCGAAATGGGCTGGGCTCTTCTCCGCCAATCACTAGTTAAGAAAATACCCTACAGCTGGATCTCAGGGAGGCAGTTTCTCAATTGAGGTTCCTTCCTTTCCGATGATGCTAGTGTTTGTCAAGTTGACATAAAAATAGCCAGTACCATGACTGTGGCCACACTCGGAGGCCCATGGCTTCTGCCTCAAGCATGGGGCTCCAAAGCCTCATTTTGTCTTCTGGAAAAACAATCTCTGTTCTTCCATGTCACCCTGTCTTCTGGCCTTTTACAGTGCTGTGGGTATGCCGTAACGAACACAGGAGGCTTGCGAGCTGTAACTGCTCTATGCTTTGCTCCATCACTGGGTTCCCAGCTGCAGAGTTCTAGAGCATGGGTTCCGAGCATGCGCTTTCTTTCTTCTCAGCTCCCACCCCTAATCTCATAATAACATCATAAGTGAGGCTCATAATAATAATCTCATAATAAGTGAGTCTCCTTTCTAGATTCACTCTGCTGTTGTTTGAATTAGACAGACCAAGGACCCAAGAGCCACTGGCCTGGGATGCTTTTTCAGCTGTGGTTTCAAGTACCCTAGCCCCTCACTTATGTTCACAGGCGAGGAGAGAAAGATCCTCAGCGCTCAGGGACCCCGCGGTCTCCATACTGGCAGGCAGTTTTGTTTTCTTTTCATAGTTATTTTGTATCACAATGCGTTAAATAGCAAGCAAGACTTTATGTGATTTTTGTTGTAAATTTTAGATGCCTAGAATTAATGGAGAAATTGGATTATTTGATATTTGCATAAAACAATTCTCTGTCACAGTTAGAGTGGTAATAAGAAAAGGATTAGAAAGAAATGTTCTTTCTATTACAGCTAACTGACATAAATTCTAGGGAAGAGATAAAGTAGGCATAATCCTGAGTTTTAAGGTAACAAACTAAAACTTTCAAATTTTCACTAATTCATGTATTTACCTTGCTGTGGTAGGGGTTAGTGTTTCTGCTTTAATATTATGTTTGTATAAACATTTTTGTGAATGAAATGTTGCACCTTACTTCCTTAAGTTAATTGGAGAGCAACAATTGATTGTTTTGTTTTGTTCTTCTCACAGATCTTAGATTTTAATTATACAAACCAGAGCCTGATGAAATTAAATGCTGATTTCAGTCTAATAAGAAATGTCTTTTTAATTTTCCTGCAGACACATTATATTTCATCATTTAGTAATAAAGAGGGCTTACAAGGAGCAATTGGAAATTGGAGCATGATTTAGCAAACAGCCTATTGAATATATGCTTCTCCTTATTATTGAGGATCTTAAACTCTAAGCAGAGGCCTGTTCCATCCACATGTCTGCATTATAGTCGTTTAGACAGAGACAATCAAGATTATTAAGAACATTTTTATATGTGCACAATGAATAGCATTTATTAAAAGATGCTTAGAGCCGGGCACAGGAATCCCAGCACGTAGGAGGCTGAGACAGGAAGAATACTTTTAGCTTAAAGACAACATGGAATGTGTTATGCGTTCTAGGCTATCCAGGTCTGTAGAGGAAGACACTGTCTCAAAGAAAAAAAATTAAAAAGTCAAAGGTAAAAATTAAAAAACAAAAGGTAAGATTATAAACACTGAAGGTACTCATTAGCAAACAGTTACAGCTTTATTCTAGCTAGACTTGTGGTTGTTTGGAGTGGGTTCTCACTCTGCAGTGCTGACTGAGCTCTTAAGGAGTTGAGGATAACCTAAACTTCTGGTTCTTCCCTCTAGATCAAAGATTGCCAACGGTTCTTAAACTAGGCCAGTCACTACGTCCCTGGTGGTAAGCCTGGAGAGACCTCAGTATCCTCTGATGCAAACTCAGTGGGTCAGAGCAGCCTGCATTCCCAACACTGTTCTGAGTAATGCTGGCCTGCAGCTCCAGAGAGCAAACTTGATAAGCCAATACCCTAATTTAACTCCAGCTTCAGATCCTAACAATGTCTGCCACCTTAAGGGAGGATTCATTGGTTTCCAGGGAAGGTTATGATTCCCTTCATGTTTGCTCAGTATTTTATATACCCTCATGGACTTGTAACTGACTAGTAGCCACTTTTGGAAAGAATTCAATACATGTCCTGACGCCCCTGACCTGTTGGGACCAGTGACTGGTCATGCATTCTGCCTACCGTAGCATCTTGATGTCTGATGTATATGGTTAGTGTGGTGCTGTAATAAATATGATTGCATAATCTTCTTTCCTTTGATATTTTAACTCTGTTCCTCGTTGTTGTTGTTGTTGTTCTTTTTCTTCTTCTTCTTCTTCTCCGTCTTTTTCTCCTTCTTCTTCTTCTTCTTCTTCTTCTTCTTCTTCTTCTTCTTCTTCTTCTTCTTCTTCGACAAAGTTTCTCTGCATAACCTTGGCTGTCCTGGACTTGCTATGTTGACCAGGCTGGCCTTGAACTCACAGAAATCAGCCTGCTGCTGCCTCCCCAAGTACTGGAATTACAGGCATGTACCACCATTCGTGGCTTAACTATGTTCCTCTTTACAGTAAAAATCCCTGTATCAAATCATTTGATGGCAAATGAAACACTTATGGAATAACACATGACTCTTCTTATGCCAATTCCAAATAACCTGAGGTTTCATGAGCATCATTCCTTATATGCATGGAAACATTGCATCATACTTTTAAAACTGCCGTCTAGCTGGCATCTTATCTATATTTATATTCAATGTATCTGTAAGCTGCAGCACTCCTCTGGACCAGCTGAAGAGCACAAACATTCACACCTCATAGTTTGGTATTCATAGATCTTTGGCACTGTAGTCAGTCACAGATATGGAAGTCACAGAGCCTTAGAATGTAGACACTGGTGGTCAAGAATAAAGCACCAATGTCTTAAGCCTGGCATAATTGCTTAGCTCTTGAGTATTATTTTCCTCCAAATCCCTGTCTTAGTCACTTTTCTATTGCTGTGAAGAGACACTATGACCAACAGTTAATTGGTGGCCTGCTTACAGTTTCAGAAGTTTAGTCTAGTACCATCATGGCAGGAGCATGGTGGAGGGGCACATGGTGACAGGTAGGCATGATTCTGGAGAAGTAGCTAAGAACTACATCCTGTTCTGTAGGCCAAGAGAAATACTGAGCCTGGCATGGGCTTTTGAAATGTTAAAGCCCACCTCAAGAGACACACTTTCTCCAACAAGGCCACACTTCCTAATCTTCCTAATCCTTTTAAAGAGTTCCATTCCCTCATAACTAAACATTCAAATATGTGAGCCTATGGGATCCATTTTTATTCAAACCACTTCAACACCATTTGACATTGTTCATGTATCTTCTCCTATTCCATTGCATTTGTTGAAGTTATCTTCAGAAACATGAATACATTTGATTTAGAAAAGGTCTGATGTCTCCAGCAGTGGAAGTTGGGACCTGAAAATTCTTAGTGCAGGAACAGCACAAAGGGTGTAAAGCAGTGGTTCTCAACCTGTGGGTCATGACCCCTTTCACCTACCAGATAGCCTGCATATCAGACATTTACAGTATGCTTTATGAAAGTAGCAAAATCACAGTTATGAAGTAGCCACAAGAATAATTTTATGGTTGGGGTTGCCACATTAGGAACTGTATTAAAGAGTCACGGCAATAGAAGGTTGAGAACCACTGGTGTAGAAAAACAGATGAAGCGGCTAATTCCTTTGTAACGTTCAGCTTCCCTAAATTTTTCAAAAATGTGGGGATCTTTACCAGCCCTTGGGTGCTAGAGATGCCTGGAAGCAACACTTGACCAACTTCCTTTGGAAGCTCTCCAGTGGCCTTGAAATTGACTGTCTTTTGAAAGCTGCCATGGAGTGTATAAACCTCACATCTCAGTTTTTAGCAAAGATGTCTCCTGTACTCTTCACTGAGCACGCTGGCAAAATGCCACCACGTTGGGCAATTCCAGGCAATTCAGTCTCAGCAGATAACCACTAGGTTCATGACTGAGTAAATGAGCACCAAGGGGTGTTTGTGGAGAGACAGGAACTTGTCAGGCATATGAAAAGGATGACTTTCTTTGGTGATCATATTTGAGTTGTTTGTTTGTTTTAATCACTGTAACAAAATACCTAAGCAAATTGACTTGGAGTGAAAAAGGTTTGTTTTGGCTCATGGTGTCAGAGGTCAGTCCACTGTCAATTGGCTTCACTGCAGTGGACTAGATCATGTGGCTAAGGAGGCGTGGCTGAGGAGGCAGCCCACCACATGCGGGCAAGAAAACAGAGAACCAAGATGGAGCTGAGTAATACAAACCCTTCAAAGTTGTATCCCATGCAACCTTCTTCTGACCTGCCCCTAGCTCCTAATAGCTGGCTTTATCCACTAGTGAGGTTAGAGACCTTATAAGCCAGCCCCTGTTCATAGTGCATCCAGGTCAGAATTGATACATTCCCCATTGTTCTGAACAAGTACCTGACAAGAAGCAACACAAGACAGGGATGTCCTTGTGGTGGAGAGGGAATGTTGCTGTGTGATGAAGTGGCCGGTCACATTGAATCTATGCAGAGGGGACAGGAAACGGGATTGAGCTATCAAACTCAAGGCCTACCATCAGCAAATAATTTCCTCAATTGCGGTACTGCTTTTTAAAAGCTAGCCAACATTCGAACCACCATCGCTGGCTTGGGACCAATGTTCAAACACATGAGTCTATGGAAGATATTTCACATTCAAATCATAACAGCCCTCATCTCATAGTACTTCTCCAAAGCACTGACATAAAGGGCCAAACCAAAGTTATACCAAAACCTGGAAGGGCAAACACTAAATCCTGTAGTTCTGTGTCGAGCATCCATGATATATGGTGATAGAGTATGGGCCCAGAAAGCTCGGCAACCTTGCCACCAAGACTTCACTAACGGCAGTACCAAGGTCCTCTCTCTCTTCAGGTATCTCTTTCTGCTCACTGTCTGCAGATTTCCTTGACAACAATCCTCGTCTTCTTCAGGCCTCTTCAGCTTCATTTCTACAGCTTCCTGCACCACCTTCCCAAGGGCTTCCAACAGGGATGGTCACCAGATCTCACACTGTCCATCCTCCCAGGCTTTCCTCAGACATGGTGGTAGAGTCCTCTATGACCCTGGGAACCTTAGATTCTATATAACCAAAGGACCAGCATCATGTGACATGTGCTCTGCTGTTTATATCATGGCTACAGACCTCTGCATCCTTGTCTAGGTAGGTCAGGACTCTCTTCTCATTGCAAAGCTTTTCAAATGAGTTTAGACCTTTAAACCTGGAAGCCTACCATAGATGGCATCTTGAAAAATGTCCAGTATACCCTCACAGCATCTTTCCTATGGTGTAATGTACTAATGTCTTGTCATTTTAAAATTATTCTTAGTCAGATGGTGGTGGCACACATATTTAATCTCAGAACTCTGGAAGCAGAGGCAGGTGGATCTATATGAGTTCAAGTACAACTTGGTTTCAGGACAGCCAAGGATATACATGGAAACCCTGTCTCAAAGAACCAAAAGCAAGAAGAAATAGTTTTAAAGAATTTTATTAATTTTATTAATATATACAATAATACATGATTATATTGACCCTCAGTCTTTCTCCTCCAGTCTCTTCTGGACCCCCAGGAGGTGTTTTCCTTCAAACTTCATGTCCTTAAAGAAGGTGACATGAAATTGCAAAAACAATGAGTGCTGCCCACATGCATGCGTGTGTGTGTGTGTGTGTGTGTGTGTGTAAACATAGGAAGATTCGCAACCTTACCAGTGGCAACCCTCCAATGAAGTTATCAACTGCCCATAGCTTTTCAGCTAGGGATGGTGCCTTGTGTGCACCCTTCCACCCATCCATGTGGGACTGTTGACTAGCTTGACTTTGTGTGGGTAACCACAGCTATGGGGAGTCATGCCCAGAAGATAGCATTTCACAGTACTTCTCTCCATCCCCCAGTGACTACACTCTTTCCTCCTTTTCTCCTTCATGTTCCCTGAGTAATGTCTTTTCATGGTGCTAATATCTTCAACAGTCATGTCTTTCTTGGCCACCATCTTAAACTGTATTCTATTCATGACAAGTTTTAAAAATCCTTCTGCTCTGCATTTGGTTCCTGATTCTGACTGCAAATATGGCTTAAAGCAGCTATCAATAACCATGCTAGAACCTGAATGCCATGCCACCTTCAAATTTGCTCCAATTCATTGATCGGTCCATGGGTTATTAAAATCAGATCTATACAAAGTCTCAGGTCATGGGCAAAATATAGGCAAGTGATTTCCCAGAATGTAATGTGAACAGACACTTCAGTTTCCAACAGTCCTGTGTGGCTGGGGAGCAGACAGGAAAGTAGAAGAGGCCAAGAACAGCTCGTACCTTTCAAAGCTATACTCCCAGGGACTTCTTCCAACAGGCCCTACCTCCTCATAGCCATCTACATGTGCTTCATTAATGGATAAATCTATTGAGTAGGTCACCATTCTCATAATCTAAGATCTCTTACTGGCACCACCCCTAGGGCTTATGCCATAATGCATGAGCCTTTGGGAACATTTTATCTATAAAACATAGCAGATACATTAGACATGTATCAATCTATTCTGATAAGAATTTTTGTAAAATTGTATTTGTTGTTATGTAGGCCTTCAGGTTTGCACAAAAATGTTGATATCAATATATTTATGTAAACATTCCTAGCACATTACTATAACTTGTTTTTCTTTCTCTTAGACAATAAGCTAAAATTATATTAATGTTTATCTTCTAGTACTGAGTGTGCTGTGGCTCCATGCATTTTGTGAATCAAGAATAACTTTGTACTAACCGAAATGACTCAGTCCAAGAAATTCTTTGAGTTATTTAATTTTTTCCATAAGCAGGTTAAAATAGTTTCTTCCATAGTAATCATATTTTCACATTTTATTGGATTTTACGATGACATAAGATAATGCGAGAGAAACATTTTCCTCTGGGTGACCTCCTCTGAGAAGACGGAAGAGTGGAACTGTGCAGGGAGCACATGAGGCAAGGTCTTTCTTGGCCATGAACAGAGCAGGTACACCTCGGCTACCCCAGGAGAAGCCAGATGTTTGGCTGCAGGCTAGTTCTGGTCTGAGGGAGTGGCTGGTGTTCCATTCGTCTTTACCACATGCCTCCTGGGCATGCCATGATCAGAACCTCAGCAGGGCAGGAGAGGGTAGGTCAGGGAGACAGGTAACTGGCCTCACCTCCTTTTCCTTTGCTTCTCTAGTAAAAATGCAGTCAGCATCAAAGTCCCTCCATCTCTGGAATGCACCAGGTCGTTTGCCTTCTCCTGAACTCCCTCTGGGCTTCCCACCCCACTTCTCTGTGAAGATTAGTCTTCACTGTCGACTTAACTGGACTTAAAATCACCATGGAAACACATTTCTAGCTGTGACTATGAGGATGCTTCCAGAATGGCTTACCAGAGCAGAGGAAACCCATCCTGAATGTGAACAGCTCCATCCCATGGGCTGGCGTCCTAGACTGAATGAAAAGAAGGAAGTGACTGGACACCAGCATTCATCTCTCTAGGTTTACCATGTGAATCTCTCCTTAAGTTGTCTGTCAAATGTTTTGTCGCAGAAACAAGAAAAGTCACTTCACACACACCTCGGCATGTTTTTTGTTTATTTGGATATTTGTTTTTAAGGAAAAGTCTCATGTAGCCCAAGCTGGCCTGGAACTCACTATGTAGACGAGAACAGCCTTCAAGTTTAGATCCGCCTGCTTCTGTCTCTTGAGTTCTCAGTTTACAGACTTGCACCAGCAAGTTTCACCACTTGTGTGGTTACTGAGTGAAAATTGGCTTCATGCTCTTATTGGATTCACATCATGCTTCACATAAAGTTTAACCTTCTCGGCAAGTCCTTTGTGTCTCTGCAGCCTGCTTTGTCCAGTTGCCTTGACTGCTTCCTGGCTTGCCAATGCTCCTGAAACCCTTGGGAGTTTATGCTGGGCTCCTGACACCCCTCAGGCAACCATGTTTATGTCTTCTGAGAATTCAACCAGACTCACTGCCCTCAAGTTAGCATCATTCCATGTGCAAATAGTCATGTTTTACATTAAGAATGCCTTGCTCAAACACACAGCAGGGAGGCTAAGCCAGTCCAGTGTTTTGAATCTTCCTCACATCTTGGAATTTTCTGTTTCAACCTGCTTCACAGCTCATTAGCACAGGTTCAGTCATGTGACTAATCCAGAAAGACCCCCAAGCACTATCTTCACCTGTCTCAGTTTCCATGACCATAAGGATCATCTTGAAGACAGTCAGTGTCCTGGCTAGTTTTATGTCAGCTTGACACAAGCTAGAATCATCTGAAAGGAGGGAAACTCAATTGAGAAAATACCTCCATAAGATCTAGCTGCAGAGCATTTTTAAATTCAGTGATTGATGGAGAAGGGCCCAGCCCACTGTGGGTGGGGCCATTCCTGGGATGGTATCCTGGGTTCTATAAGAAAGCAGGCTGAGTAAGTCATGGGGAGCAAGCCAGCAAGCAGCACTCCTCTCCATGGCCTCTGCATCAGCCTCTGTCCCCAGTTTCCTGCCCTGTTTGAGTTCCTGCCCTGACTTTCTTCAATGATAGGCAGTGCTGTGAAGCGTGAGCTTCCCTCCCCTTTCGTCCCCAAGGTTCTTTGGTCATAGTGTCACTATACTAGTAGTAATCCTAAGTAACAATAAATCCTCATTGGATAAAGAAAGAAAACAAGCCTAATGTCTAGGTGTGCAAAGACGAAACATCTCACAGCTTTTCTCTTCTGGATTGTTCTCATGCATTGGTGTGTATTGAACATCCACAGTCCTGAGTTTCATACAGATGATTTCTTTTGATTAGATCATCTGCTTTGAAGACATTCCCCCCGTAATCACTCCCTCCATTCAGTGTCTCCACCCTATTTTCTCCTCCTGTTACACTCCTCCCTTCCTCTGGTTTCCCTTCTATTTTCCATTGTAGGATTTCAGTGTGTGTGTGTGTGTGTGTGTGTCTGTGTGTGTATGTATGTGTGTGTGTGTGTGTGTGTGTTTGAGTGTGTGATATATTTATGTGACTGTAATGAGTCCTGAGGGCCTCAAATTAAAGAAAGTGGAAACTATTTCTCCCTGTCCTATTCTGCCTCATATGATGACCCAAGTAGAAACACTTTTCTGTCAAATGTGATGGACGTGAGTGAACCATCAGAATGGGCACTTATGAACTTTGCAAGCTGACTGAGACTCACCAGTGACAAAAGTGCTTGGAGCAGTAAATGTCAAAACGTGGCCTGAGCTGTGTGTAGAGAGCACATGAGATACAAAGTCCATCTTCAGTTTTGCAAGCAAATGGTGCATAAGTCTAAGAATTTCCAGCTTTGTTTCTGACAGTCAGCTTGTGGGGTAAGAACTGAAGCTGTGGGATTTGTAACATTCTTATTTATGCTTGTAGTTAGCGCTGCTCTGGGTGCAGAGACACCTAATTTCCAGGGAGTATGGTAGTTCTGTGACACTTGGAAACCTGTCAAAGCCTCTGGTGCCTGTGTACTGAGCTGGCATTACCACAGGTGCTTAGAAAGGGTGCCTCAGCAGGATTCACCTATTCTACTGACCTACCAAGGTAGAAGCTTCTGTGCCCATTGTTGCTTTCTTGAAAAGAGAAGGATTGCTTCTTTCTCCTCAGTATGTGTTGAATGCTCTTTGCTTGTGAGAGAATGGCCTGGCGGTAGAGTCTTGATCACAACTGAGAACTTGGACCTGGAAGTCAGCACACATGCATTGTTGTCTTCACAATGAACCACCTTCTCTCCTGATTGAGAGAAGCACAATTGTTCAAAAACTTTTTCCAGTTTTTGCTTACAAAATAACAATTCACTATTTCCAGAAGTTTATTTTTCATCTCATAAAAGCAACCAAGATGTCTCCTATCCTGCTTTTGTTGTAAACTACTGAAAGAAACATGCATTTGTACTGGACAAGTTGGTGCACACCTGAAATCCCAATACCTGGAGAAACTGAGGCAGAGGGATCAGGAGTTCCATGCCAGCCTAGGCTACAGAGAAACTCAGTCTCAGAAAACCACACAAGCAAGCACACCCCTAGTTTACCTGCTTATGGAATATGTGGCTAGGGCTGATGCTGAACCAGCAATGTGGCTGAGGTCATGAAAACAGATTCACCTATAGGATGCTCTCTAAAAAGATAAGGGGAGCCATGGAAACATGTGTCTTGGGGGCAGGCCTCCTTCGCTATTGCTCTGTCTGAGGTTTGGAACCAGTCAGTCACTCCAGCAGGGTTTTGGCAGAGTGCCTGCACGCGCACTTGAATAGAAATTATTAAATTTGCTCCAATCCCATGGAGGAACATTATTCTGGAATGCTATTTAAAGCAAAGCAACGGCAGAAACAGAGAGCCACAGCAGTGCCTGGGGAGGTGTTAGCTCTAGGCTGCGCACGCCAAGGAACACAGCACGGTACTTCAGAGCTTATGAATGCCTAGAAACAGCCATCTTAGTTCAGAGCAGCCAAACTGTTCTCAGGAAGGCCACAGGAAAGCCTGGTGCTGCAGGGAAGCCATATTAATAGCTGGCTTTCTGTGGGATGGAGCTACCGTTTCCAACAGGCCCTAAAGGGAAAGCAAGAGAACATGAGTGAATTTGTAAATTGGTGATTAAGGGTGCTCACACTAATGGCTCTCTTCCTACTTTCCTCTGTCTCTAAGAGATTTCTCCTTAAAAATCCTCAAAAAATGGCATACACACAGGACTGCTCTCCAGAGAAAAGAGTTAAGTTCATTTTAGGCCAATTTCTTCAGATAACTATTGTGACCCCGGAGGGAATAAGGCTTAGAAACCTGAGCATCTGAAGAGAGAGATTTAGGACATTAGAAAGCTAAGGAAACATTAACTGCTTCATGTTTCTGCCAAAAGGACAAATTAGGGCAGACTCTAGAGCCTTGCAAGGGACATTAGAGCATGGAGCCAGCTCACAAAACAGAAGGAAGAGGCTGTGCTTGACTTTTCTTTTGAGTTAGCACTAAATATTTTAGGAGCTTCAGGAACAACTGAAATTTGTGTAACTCATTATGTTAAAATTCAGTCCTTAAACCACACCAGAAGTCTGCAGGGTTGAGGAGTTCTATTTTGAAATACATAAGGGCAGAAAGTTAGTAAAACTAATTTAATTATCTTTAGAAGAACTGCTGTAGTTAATTGTTTGAAATGAACCCGGAGGACTGAATGTCAGCTCTAAAACCGGTATTTGCCTACCTGTAACTGACATTAACTCCCAGTAATGAAAAATGCTTTTGCAAAAAGTTCAAATGTGTCCACTTGCACATTCCTATAGAGCTGTTTTCTGTATTACCAGCCGGAGTAATGTGTGTGCCACGTATTCCTACGTACCACAACTGACTTAAGGGTATTTATGAATATAAAATTTAAACAAAATACAAATGACAGACATAAACAAACATCCTGTGTTGGTAAATGTTGCTGTGGATCAGATGGCTTATAAAGAACTGTGATGAGAAAACTCAAAAATCCATCTATTCCTTTGTTCAATGAAGTTGGAGTTTTATTTAAAAATATATTGCCCATGAAGAATAGCAATAGATATCATGTTTGTGATAGAAGGTGATGTCAGGCTGTAGAGACCAGTCCCAGGAGCCCTCAGGAGACAGCGTGTCAAAGCAGAGTGTCAGCTGTTTCTCACAGGTCGACCTGGAGAACGAGGCTCTGGCTGTGCTCACCAGCATCTCCCATCAGGAACTGTTTCTTCTGCCATGGGCGCTTGCACTGTTAGTAGCCTTCAGCTTTTAGCACTAGCAGTTAACAATGACTCCATGACCCACACAAATCCTTATTCATACATACCAGGCTGTGAGTGCTCAGGAAAATATCAAAATGTTTTTTAACAAAGTATGGGGAAATGAAAATATTAAATAAACTAAAAAAGAAACTATTTACACCCAAACTTGCTGCTCCTGTGAGAATTTGCTTAGGTGAAGCAGAACTATTTCAGAATTTGACACAGTAACTGTTAAGTTTTTATTTATTATCAGAAAACTAGAGTTGTTCCACCAGAAAGAAGTCTCAGATAAACACAGCGGTTCAGAAATGAAGCCTCCTTAAAATGCGCTGTGTTAAACGAACCGAACCAATAAGAACCAGTAAATCAACAGGAACAGCTTGGTGTACTGGAGGAGAGCCGAGCGCAAAGCGCCCCCTGGGAGCGTGAGTGTTTCATTGGCTAATTAAGGAGGAAAGTGCTTCGCTTTGTTGCAAACCAAATAGTCATTATACACAAAGCAAAGGCTTTCAGAAACTTCCAGAAAGCTCAATCGCCTTCAACAAAATATTCTAAGAACTGTTTTCAGACGTTTAAAATAGCATTGAAACTGTTGGTAGATAGCACTTTTAATAAAATAAGCTTATCTATTTGATCAAGGAAAATACTTGCAGTCCTACTAGGATGTTGCCCTGCTTGTGCTTAACTTGTTTTCCTACACAAAAAAGCCAAAGTTTAGGCACTCCATTTAAAATAGCTCTGTTGATACATAATCGTGTACCACACATCCAAGTCAATGGCGTATTCTAATGATAGGACGCGCCTCTAGAGCCTGCCATACAGCATGCCACCATTTTAGATCAGCATCCCAGACTTGAAAGACTGAAGGCCTTGCTGTTTCTGCTTCCTCTCCTGTGGCCTCACTGGCTCCACCCATGTCTGCAGCTCTGTGTGTGGTCAAGGTGGCCACCATCAGGCTGAGTCCCAGGGTCGCAGAAGAGGGAAGTGGTGCTGCCCTCCTTCCGAGACACCTGAAGGGCCTACGGCACTGTAAAGAGGCTCCCTTTTCTCTCCAAGGTTTGTTGAGTTTCCTTCATTTTATAATTGCGTGGGAGGGGCCGTGGGTGTACTGGCGCTCTCAGAGCCTGCAGAGAACGCTGGGTCCCTTGGGTGTGGGGGTGAGTACTGGCAACTGTGGTGCTCTGGAAGAGCAACAGGAGCTGTGCTCACGGTGCTCTTTCCAGCCTCGAGGAGCTACTCCTGCTTGTATTGTAAGTCTTTCTAAACCTTCTACCCATTTCCTTGTAAGCTGTCGCCTCTTATCTCATGATATCCTCTGTCTAACGTGAGGACTCTTTCTTCATGTGAACATCTCCTAAGATTTAAAACACCCAAATTGGAGGTGTTACCCAGACCTCCCTGTTCTTTGGTTTTGGCTCTGCACCTTTGCTTCCATTTAGAAGCTAGATATTAAAGAAAAAAGCATAACATATATCTGAAATATATGTTTGGGTGTATGCCTGTAATACTTACCAGTTTATGACTCTGTGTTCCATGTAGTTAGTGTCTGAGTGTCTGTGTGGATGCATGTGTCTATGTACATGTGGTTGCATGCACACAAATGCACACAAACAAGTGTACGTCTGTACCTTCTGTTCCTGTGCATGAGGATCTTATGCATGCATGTGTATACTTGTGTGCTTCTGTTTGTACCCATGTATACATGTGTGCACACATACATACATACTTATGTGTGCAGACATATATGTAAGTCTATGTGTACATGTGTATCTTGTGCATGAATAGGCATGGGTATCCACATTTGTTTTTCTGAGTACATGTGTGTTTCTGCATGTATCTGTGTACACACAGATGGATACGTGCTTATGTGTGAAGGCATATCTGTGCATGTGTGCATCTATGTGCTCTAAGGTGTCTCTGTGTGGGTGTGTTTATGTATGTGTATGTGGAAGATGAGTGGCTTTCGCTGCAATGTCTTCCTTAAGAGTTCAGAGGATTTTCTTGTTTTTAATCACTGAGTAGTATTCCATTGTGTAAATGTACCACAATTTCTGTATCCATTCCTCAACTGAGGGACATCTGAGTTGCTTTCAGATTCTGGCTTTTACAAATAAATCTGCTAAAAACATGGTTGAGCAAATGTCCTTGTATACTTGAGCATCTTTTGGATATATGCCTAGGAATGGTATAGCTGGATCTTGAGGAAGCACTATTCCTAGTTGTCTGAGAAAGCACCTAATTGAGTTCCAAAGTGGTTGTACAAGTTTACATTCCCACCAGCAATGGAGGAGGGTTCCCCTTTCTTCACAACCTCTCCAGCATGAGTTGTCACTCGAGTTTTTGATCTTAGCCATTCTGATGGGTGTAAGATGAAATCTCAGGGTTGTTTTGATTTGCATCTCCCTGATGACTAAGGACGTTGAACATTTCTTTAAATGTTTCTCTGCTATTTGATATTTCTCTATTGAGAATTCTCTGTTTAGCTCTGTACCCCATTTTTAATTGGATTGCATGATTTGTTGCTTTTAATTTCTTGAGTTCTTTTTATATTCTGGATATTAGCCCTTTGTCAGATATAGGGCTAGTGAAGATCCTTTCCCAGTCTGCAGGCTGTCATTTTGTTCTGACGACAGTGTCTTTTGCTTTACAGAAGCTTTTCAGTTTCATGAGGTCCCGTTTATTGATTGTTAATCTTAGAGCTTGTGCTGTTGGTGTGCTGTTCAGGAAGTTGTCTCCTGTACCAATGAGTTCAAGGTTCTTCCCCATTTTCTCTTCTAACAGGTTTAGTGTGTCTGGTTTTATGTTGAGGTCTTTGATCCACTTGGACTTTAGTTTTTGCAGGATGAAAAGTATGGATTCATTTGCATTTTTCTACATGTAGATATCCAGTTAGACCAGTACCATTTGTTGAAGACACTATCTTTTTTTCCATTGTATGGTTTTAGCATCTTTGTGAAAAATCAGGTGTTCATTAGTACGTGGGTTTATATCTGGGTCTTCTGTTCAATAGGATACTACTCATCAATTAAGAACAAAAAAAAAACATGAAATTTGCAGGTAAATGGTGGGAACTATAAAAGATCATCCTGAGTGAGGTATCCCAGAAGCAGAAAGACACACATGGTATATACTCACTTATAAGTGGATATTAGACATATAATACAGGGTAATCATACTAAAATCTGTACACCTAAGAAGCTAAGCAGGAAGGAGGACCCTGGGTAAGATGCTCAATCCTCATTCAGAAAGGCAAATGGATTAGACTTTGGAAGAAGGAAAAAACAGAGAACAGGACAGGAGCCTACAACAGAGGGCCTCTGAAAGATTTTACCCAGAAGGGTATTAAAGCAGATGCTGAGACTCATAACCAAACTTTGGGCAAAGTGCAGGGAATCTTATGAAAGAAGGGAGTGATAGAAAGACCTGGAGGGGACAGGAGCTCCACAAGGAGAGCAACAGAACCAAAATATCTGGGCCCAGGAGTCTTTTCTGAGACTTATACTCCAACCAAGGACCATGCATGAAGATAAGCTAGAACTGTTAGTATTTTGGAACACAACCTGCTCCTGGGTTACCCAGCAACTTATGATGTCATCATGTGTCACCAGCCAGATGGCCACACCTGGAAGGCATGGTTACCTTGCCCCTTAGAGGGCTAACCCCAACACGTGGTCCCTCTCTCTCTCTTCCTCTCCTCTTGCTTTCTCTCTCTTTCTCTCTGTCTCTCTCTCTCAGGGTGCCCCATTCCCCTTTTCTTTCTCTCTCCCCACCATGTCCTGTTCTCCCACTCCCTCCATACCCACTTAATAAACCTCTTGCAGAGAAGATCAGTTGACCTCAGCCTCATATTTCTTTAAACAATAACTAACAAGAACCCCTACACAGATGTAGCCCATGGAAACTCAGTGTCCAAGTGGGTTTCCTAGTAAGGGGAACAGGGTCTATCTCTGACATGAACTCAATGGCTGACTCTTTGATCACCTCCCCCTGAGGGGGGATCAACTTTACCAGGCCACAGAGGAAAACAATGCAGCCAGTCCTGATTATACCTGATGGGTTAGGGTCAGAGGAAAGGGGAGGAGGACTGGACTGGGGTAGTGGTAGTATGGGAGGAGAAAAGGGAGGGAGGGCAGGATTGGGAGGGGCCGAGGTAAGGGGCCACAACTGGGATACAAAGTGAATAAATTGTCATAAATAAAAAACTAAAAAAAAAAAAAAAAAAAAGAGTTCAGAGGAGAAAAGATCTGTAGGGCAGGAAGACGTTGTAACCCATCTAGAAGAATGGCAGCAACATAGCCGGGTCTGGGTGGTCTTCCTGTTCAGTGAGACTACTCATATGTGAAATGAAATTCTGCTTCTTTTCATCCTAGGATCAACTACATTTTAGCTAGAAAAGCGAAAGTGCAGCGTTCCCTTACAAATTGGTTTTCTTACAGTGGCTCTTATCAGCTATGAAATGGGAAAAATTAAGCCAAAAGTGATTCCAAATTTTCCACACTCAAACAGCTAAATATCAAATTACTTTTAAGAGTATTGAACTGGGGGAGGGGCAAGATGGCGGCGCCGGGAGGACTCTCATTCTGAGCAGCAGCACAGCAGGATCAGCACAGTGAACAGCAATCAGAACTCTCGGCCATAAAACACAGTCATTGTGTTTCCCAGGTGAGAGGATACCCCACGGTGGGGGATTCAATCAGCTTTTAACTCACCCGGCTAAACCGCGGAAGAGATCCCGGTTCCGCCAGACGCTTGGCTGCCGGCCGCCAGCCCCAGCCCCAGCCCAGAGCCACAAGCCAGTGTCTCTGGTCACGGTCCCAGACTGAACCTTGGGCACCACACTATCAGAGACTGGAATTTTCAGTCGAGAGATAACCCCAGGGTACAGGAAACGATTGGGACCGGCCTTAGGTCACCCAGACATCCCCTGGAAAAGACTCGGGCGGGTTCCACGGGCACCCCAGGAGCCAGCCCGGAGCCAGAGCCGGGGACCCAGGTTCCGGCCTAGAGCCCTGCCTGCCTGCGCGCCTGATTCGCCGCCAGAGATAGAAACAGCGGGTCTGATCTCAGAGCACTCAGCTCACCCCCAACCTGAAAAGGTCCCCGGAAAATTACCCACCTTAGGGAGCCACTCAGACTCCCAAAAGCCACAAAGGCAGACACAGGCAGTTTCTGCGCACCAGACAGCTGGCAGAGACTGAGCCGCCATCACACAGCTGTGCTCCAGGCACAGGCAAATTTCTGTGGCCAGCCAGCTGGCGGACACTGAGCAGTGTGCGCCAGGGCAAAAAAAGACACTAGGAGTCCGTGTCTCCAGAGAATCCACGGGGAAGGAAGGAAACTGTACTGATCTAAATCACCCAATCCTTCCCTAGAAAAAGTCTAGCAGTCTAGTGGGGCCGAGGCGCCAGCACTCAGCTGTGCTCCAGACACAAGCACAAACAGTTGAGGCACGCCGGATGTCCAACTGGGTCACAGCAGCTGATCATTAAATTTGCAACAAGAAACCCAGAAACAGGGCAGCTGCCCTCAGGACTTCCCTGGGTGAGAGGAGAACCCTCTCGACTAACAAAGACCACAGTTACCACTCAGGTCTATATCCCTGAGGTGAGTAACTCCTGAAAAAACACCAGCCATCCAGGGACTATACCCAAAAAGCTGAGAAGACATCCTTCAGGAAAATCCAGCTTTCTGCAAAGGGGATTCTCTCCCCCACAGGATCCCCAGGAACCACCAGAAAATAACCCCAAACTCCTAAGATAACACAATGGGTAGAGGCCAGCGTAAAAGCTCAAGCAACAAAAGACAGAGCAATATGGCATCTCCAGAACCCAGTTACCCAGGGGCAAGTAGCCCTGGACACCCCACCATAACTGAAATCCAAGAAGATGACCTAACAAGTATGCTCATGAAGATGATAACAGAGGAAACAAATAAGATTCGTAAAGACATAGAGGAAGATAAACTCAAACAGAATATTGCCATCCGTAAAGAAATAGAGGAAGCTGCAGCCAAACAGTTTATGGCCTTTAGAAAGGAAATGCTTAAAACACTGAATGAAATGAAAGAAACAGAGTTGAAGGAACTAAAAGAAAAACAGGAAAGTACAATCAGACAGGTGAAGGAAGTAAACAAAACAACTCAAGACCTGAAGATAGAATTGGAAAAATTAAAGAAAACACAAATGGAAGAAATAATGGAAAGGAAGAATCTAGGGAAGAAAACAGGAACTACAGAGGTAAGCATAACCAACAGACTACAAGAGATGGAAGAAAGAATCTCAGGTGTAGAAGATACAATGGAAGAAATCGATGTATCTGTCAAAGAAAATGTTAAATCTGAAAAATTCCTGACACAGACCGTCCAAGAAATGCAAGACAATATGAAAAGACAAAACCTAAGAATAATAGGTATAGAGGAAAAAGAAGACTCCCTTCTCCAAGGCCCAGAAAATATTTTCAACAAAATCATTGAAGAAAATTTCCCCAAGCTAAAGGAGAGGCCAATTAGAATACATGAGGCCTACAGAACACCCAGCAAATTTGACCAGAAAAGAAAATCCTCCCGCCACATAATAATCAAAACAGTAAGTATACAGACCAAAGAAAAAATACTAAAAGCTGCAAGGGAAAAAGGCCAAGTAACATATAATGGCAAACCCATTAGAATCACACCTGACTTTTCAACAGAGACTATGAAAGCCAGAAGGGCCTGGACAGATATCATGCAGACCCTAAGAGAACACAGATGTCAGCCCAGGCTACTATACCCAGCAAAACTCTCAGTCCTCATAGATGGAGAAAACAAGATATTCAATGACAAAAACAAATTTCAACAATACCTACAAACAAATCCAGCATTACAGAAGACACTGGAAGGGAAAATACAACCCAAGAAAGCTAGCTACATTCAAGAAAACACAGGAAATAAATAACCTCACTTCAGTAAAACAAAAAGCAACCAAACACACAACCTGATGACCACAGCCAACATCAAAATCAAGAGATCTAACAGCCACTGGTCATTAATCTCTCTCAACATCAATGGACTCAACTCTCCAATAAAAAGACACAGATTAACAGAATGGATACGTAAACAAAACCCAGCAATCTGTTGCATACAAGAAACACACCTAAGACACAAAGATAGACATTACCTGAGGGTAAAGGGTTGGAAGACGACTTTCCAAGCAAACGGACCCAAGAAGCAAGCAGGAGTAGCCATTCTAATATCTGATAAAATAGACTTTCAACCAAAATTAATCAAAAGAGATGGGGAAGGACACTTCATACTCATCAAGGGAAAATTCCACCAGGAAGACATCACAATCCTGAACATATATGCCCCAAATACAAGGGCACCCACATTTGTGAAAGAAACATTGATAAAATTTAAAGCACATATAGATCCACACACATTAATAGTGGGAGACTTCAACACCCCACTCTCAACAAAGGACAGGTCAACCAAACAGAAATTAAACAAAGAAACAATGTCTCTGACAGAGGTCATGAATCAAATGGACCTAACAGACATTTACAGAACTTTACACCCAAACACAAAAGAATTTACCTTCTTCTCAGCACCTCATGGAACCTTCTCCAAAATAGACCACATAGTGGGTCACAAAGCAAGCCTCAACAAATACAAGAAGATTGAAATAATCCCATGTATCTTGTCTGATCACCATGGAATAAAGCTGGACCTCAACAATAACAGAAATAACAAAAAGCCTACACACACATGGAAACTGAACAACTTGTTACTAAATGACAGCTGGGTCAGGGAAGAAATAAAGAAAGAAATTAAAGTCTTTCTAGAAATCAATGAAAATGAAGACACAACATACCCGAACTTATGGGACACAATGAAAGCAGTGCTAAGAGGAAAGTTCATAGCACTAAGTGCCTTCAAAAAGAAATTCGAGACAGCTCATTCAAGCACCCTAATGGCTCACTTAAAAACCCTAGAAAAAGAAGAAGCAGACACACCAAGAAGGAGTAGACGGCTGGAAATAATCAAACTCAGGGCTGAAATCAATCAATTGGAAACAAATAAAACAATTCAAAGAATCAATGAAACCAAGAGCTGGTTCTTTGAGAAAATCAACAAGATCGACAAACCCTTAGCCAGGCTAACTAAAAGGCAGAGAGACACCACCCAAATCAACAAAATCAGAAATGAAAAGGGGGATATAACTACAGACACTGAGGAAATCCAAACAATCATTAGGACTTACTTCAAAAGTCTATATGCCACAAAATTTGAAAATCTAAATGAAATGGACAATTTTCTTGATCGATTTGACTTACCAAAGCTGAACCAGGACCAGGTAAATCAACTAAATAGACCTATATCCCCCAAAGAAATAGAGGCGGTCATCAAAAGTCTCCCATCCAAAAAAAGCCCAGGACCAGATGGCTTCAGCGCAGAATTCTATCAGACCTTCAAAGAAGAGCTAACACCAATTCTCTTCAAACTATTCCACAAAATAGAAACAGAAGGAATATTACCAAATTCATTCTATGAAGCCACAGTCACCTTGGTACCTAAACCTCACAAAGACTCAACAAAGAAAGAGAATTTCCGGCCAATCTCCCTTATGAACATTGATGCAAAAATACTTAATAAAATACTTGCAAACCGAATCCAAGAACACATCAAAGATATTATCCACTATGACCAAGTAGGCTTCATCCCAGGTATGCAGGGGTGGTTCAATATACGGAAATCCATCAATGTGATCCACCATATTAACAAACTGAAAGAAAAAAACCACATGATAATCTCCCTAGATGCTGAAAAAGCCTTTGACAAAATCCAACATCCATTCATGTTCAAAGTATTGGAGAGATCAGGGATACAAGGCACATATCTAAACATAGTAAAGGCGATATACAGCAAGCCTATAGCCAATATCAAACTGAATGGAGAGAAACTTAAAGCAATCCCACTGAAATCAGGGACAAGACAAGGCTGCCCACTCTCTCCATATCTCTTCAACATAGTGTTGGAAGTCCTTGCTAGAGCAATAAGACAGTTGAAGGAGATCAAGGGGATACAAATTGGAAAGGAAGAAGTCAAATTATCACTATTTGCAGATGATATGATAGTATACGTGAGTGACCCCAAAAACTCTACCAGGGAACTCCTACAGCTGATAAACACCTTCAGCAAAGTGGCAGGATACAAAATTAACTCAAAAAAATCAGTAGCCCTCCTGTATACAAAAGACAAAAGGGCAGAGAAAGAAATTAAGGAAACAACACCCTTCACAATAGCCACAAATGACATAAGGTACCTCGGAGTAACCCTAACCAAGGAAATCAAAGACTTGTATGAAAAAAATTTCAAATCTCTGAAGAAAGAATTAGAAGAAGATATGAGAAGATGGAAAGATCTCCCATGCTCATGGCTTGGTAGGATTAACATAGTAAAAATGGCCATCTTACCAAAAGCAATCTACAGATTCAATGCAATGCCCATCAAATTACCAACACAATTCTTTACAGACCTGGAAAGGAAAATTCTCAACTTCATATGGAATAACAAGAAACCCAGAATTGCTAAAACAATCCTCTACAATAAAAGATCTTCTGGAGGTATCTCCATCCCTGATCTTAAGTTGTACTATAGAGCAACAGTTTTAAAAACTGCATGGTACTGGCATAGAAACAGAATGGTGGATCAATGGAACCGAACAGAGGACCCAGAAATAAACCCACACACTTATGGACACCTGATCTTTGACAAAGACGCCAAAACCATACAATGGAAAAAAGATAGCATCTTCAACAAATGGTGCTGGTCTAACTGGATGTCTACATGTAGAAAAATGAAAATAGATCCATACTTGTCACCCTGCACAAAACTGAAGTCCAAGTGGATCAAAGACCTCAACATAAAACCAGACACATTAAATCGGCTTGAAAAAAAAGTGGGAAATACCCTAGAACTCATTGGTACAGGGGGAAACTTCCTGAACAGAACACCAACAGCACAGACTCTAAGAGCAACAACCAATAAATGGGACCTCATGAAACTGAAAAGCTTCTGTAAAGCAAAGGACACCGTCATCAAAACAAAGCGACCACCTACAGATTGGGAAAGAATCTTCACCAACCCTTTATCTGACAGAGGACTCATATCCAGTATATATAAAGAACTAAAGAAGCTGAAAAGCAGCAAACCAAGTAATCCACTTAAAAAATGGGGAACAGAGCTAAACAGAGAATTCTCTGTAGAGGAATACCGAATGGCAGAGAAGCACTTAAAGAAATGCTCAACCTCATTAGCCATTAGGGAAATGCAAATCAAAACAACCCTGAGATTTCACCTTACACCCATGAGAATGGCCAAGATCAAAAACTCAAGTGACAACACATGCTGGAGAGGTTGTGGAGAAAGGGGAACCCTTCTCCACTGCTGGTGGGAATGTAAACTTGTACAACCACTCTGGAAATCAATCTGGCGCTTTCTCAGACAACTAGGAATAGCGCTTCCTCAAGATCCAGCCATACCACTACTGGGCATATATCCAAAAGAGGCTCAAGTACACAAAAAGGACATTTGCTCAACCATGTTTGTAGCAGCTTTATTTGTAATAGCCAGAAGCTGGAAACAACCCAGATGCCCCTCAACTGAAGAATGGATGCAGAAATTGTGGTACATCTACACAATGGAATATTACTCAGCAATGAAAAATAAGGAAATCATGAAATTCGCAGGTAAATGGTGGGATCTGGAAAGGATCATCCTGAGTGAGTTGTCCCAGAAGCAAAAAGACACACATGGTATATACTCACTCATATAGACATACAACATAGGACAAACCCACTAAAACCTGTGCATCTAAAGAAACTAAGCAAGAGAGAGGACCCTAACTAAAACGTCCAATCCCGATCCAGAAAGGCAAAGAGGATGGACATCAGAAGAAGAAGAAAACAGGAAACAACCTAGGAACCTACCACAGAGGGCCTCTGAAAGCCTCTGCCCTTCAGACTATCAAAGCAGATGCTGAGCCTGATGGGCAACTGTTGGGCAGAGTGAACGGAATTTTAGGTAAGAACTGGGAAATAGTAAGAGCTGGAGAGGACAGGGTCTCCACAAGGAGAGCAACAGAACAAGAAAATTTGAACATAGGGAACTTCCCAGTGACTCATACTCCAACCAAGGACTATTCATGGAGATAACCTAGAACCCCTGCACAGATGTAGCCCAGGGCAGTTCAGAGTCCAATTGGGTTACATAGTAATGTGAAGAGGGACTGCCTCTGACATAATCTGATTGGCCTGCTCTTTGATCACCTCCCTCTGGGGGGGGGGGGTTTGCAGCCTTACCAGGCCACAGTAGAGGACAATACAGCCACTTTTGATGTGAACTGACAGACTAAGATCAGAAAGGAGAGGAGAACTTCCCCTATTAGTGGACTTGGGGAGTGGCATGCAAGCAGAGGGAGGAGGGAGGGTGGGATTGGGATGGGAGGAGGGAGGGGCATATAGGGGGATGCAGAATGAATAAAGTGTAATTGATGAAAAATTTAAGAAAAAAAGGGAAAAAAATAATTTAAGAACCTTAAATGACTTTCAAAATGGGAGGCAAACATGGAGTTAGTCAATTGGCATGGAGCACATCTCGCCCCTGGGGGCAATGGTCTCCTGAACCTACTCAGACCTCGGACACCACCACTGCTAGTTCTAGAACTGACGCAGGATGTTCCAACGAGGGGTTAAGGCTTCTCATAATATTTCCTATAAGCCCACACCTGTTTGTCTATATCCCCCATTTTTATTCATTATTAGCCAGATAGAGCCAAGTAATTGTGGTAATGATACTCGCTTTTTTTTAAACCCCAATGCTAGTAAAGTTAGGTATGCCCTGGTTACTCGCATGCCTCACTGGATGCCTATGCCCATTGATGCCCCTCACGCTATGACTCTCTTCAGACAGAAAAGGGATCTTGGAACTACAGCCACCATTGTTACTACCATCTCATTGACGGCTGTTGGAGCTACCACCAGGGCATTAGCCATGAGTCATACTGGGCAGACTGCTCAGACCCTGAATAATCATTTAGCCAATGTAGCTCATGCCTTAGTTGTACATAAAGGAATTAATGCTCAACTAAAAGGAAGCTTGATGGTGTTCAATCAGAGGATTGACCTCTTGCAGGAGCAAATTGATACCCTATGGCAAATCGCTCAACCTGGCTGTCAATGAAAGTATGCTGGACTTTGTGTCACTAGCATACAACATGAGAATTTTTCCTGCGCTGCAAATCTGTCTAAACAATTGTCGAGCTATATTTTAGGTAATTGGACTGGAGAATTCGATACTACGATGGAGCAGCTGAGAGTGGCCATTGTCACAGTAAATTCTACCGGAGTGGACGCAGGACTAGCCACAGGATTATCAACATGGATTGCTGCAGCCATGAATCATCTGAAGGAATGGGCGGGCATGGGAGTGTTAGCAGGCCTTCTGGTGTTGGTCTCCTTGGTTTGCCTGTGGTATATATGCAAGATTAGAGTCTCACAACAGTGTGATGCAGCCATGATCATTCAGGCCTTTACAGCCATTGAAGCAAGACATTCTCCCCAAGCATGGTTGGATACCATAAAAAGCTAAAATGATACGCTCAGGATGCGAGGCTAAGCACTGCACTCAGGGTCAGCCGCTTTGGACCCAGAGAAGAGCATGTCTGATTGCATGCGGGTTGATGCCCCAGGTCCCGCCTCTGAGAAAAAGGTATCGGACGGGTCCGATGCTCTTTGGGTGGATGACACCTAAATGAACATCTGTACAAAGTCCCAATTTATTTCTAATATCAGAGATCAGACCTCTACTCTTGCCTGATGCGTCTAAAACAAAAAGGGGGAACTGTAGAGAGCTGCAGAATGCTATGCCTTAAAGATGGAGCTGGTTTCCGCCTTCCACCTTCCCGATGGTGAGTGCTCTCTGTCAGGAACAACTCCACATTTGGCTAAGGCCGAGGATCTGGCTTGCTTCCATGTATGTGGACCTATCTGCATTGCCCCCGTGGCATGCCTGGGTTGGCTACCCAGAGGCTATTTAAGCTGTGGGCTGGCTTTCCCCGGGGTCCGAGGATTGTTCAATGTTCCTGAATAAACTGCATTGAAAAAAAAAAAAAAAAAAAAAAGAGTATTGAACTGAGAGGCTCATATCATCTTACTAAGTGCCTTGTTTACATCCTGTTTCAGATGGGTATTCAGGAGAAATTCCCAGTGGAGGCAGTCATAGCTGGTGAGTGACATCAAGCTGTCAGTTATTAAAACACACAACTTTTAATGTGCCTGCTTCCTCTGCAGAGTTGGGGGAACCTGCCCAGAGGAGTTAGGGTGAATCTCTGACCTTCTGTCTCAACAGCCATGAGTTCTGCATCTTGAGATGTTTCTCAACATGCATACTTTCAGATAAATCATGCCAGGCTCCTCAATGCCAGGCACTCATCCATTGTGATGAAGTGAACCTACAACTCGCAGGGTGAGTACTGTCAGAAGAAGAAAAGTCTCTGAAGGTGTGAGTAGCTAAGCCTCTCCTTGTGTGATGGTGAACTTCTGTTGTCAGTTAGATCAGATTAACACACAACTAGGACATCTGTGAGGGCATTTCCAGTCAGGATTAATAGTACCACCCCATAGGCTGGTATACCAAAGTGAATAAAAACGGGAAGGATGCCAGCCAAGTACCCACATTCATTCCTCCCTGCTTCCAGACTGTGGATAGGTGTGCCTTTCATGCCACAATGGACTACATTCCTTCAAACTATGAGCTAAAATGAATCTCTCGTTATTTCATGTTGAGGATTTGGTCACCGTGACAAGGAAAATAGCTAACATGTCTCAAATAAAAATCCTGCCACAGATGTAGATCTCGAGGGGCTGACAAGAATTTGGCCTACCACAAGGTCCCTGTGCAAATATCTCTTTTTGTCAGATGAAATTGGGATGTGTTTTTGTCTTCTGGGCTGGCCTCTGCATGAAATATATGCCCTAGTCTGTCAACTTGACACAGCCTAAGGTCACCTAAGAAGGGAGTCTCAATTGAGGTGTTATGTGGTTCTTATTGGCCTATGGGACACACCAGTGAGGGACTGTATTTATTATTACTTGATGTTAGAAAGCCCAGCCGACTGAGGGCAGCGCCATTCCCCATGCGAGGAGTCCTTGGCCCTTATGAAGGAAGCTAGCTGAGCATGAGCCTGTGCGTGACTTAGCAAACAACATCCCTCCTTGGTTTCCGCTTCAATTTCCTGCTTGAGTTTCTGCCCCAACTTCCCTTAGTGATCGACTGTTATTAGGAAATGCAACCCAGATAAGTCCTCTCCCCATCTGAGTCGTTTTTGGTCGCAGTGTTTGATCTCAGCAATGGAAATCAGACTAGAACATGATGCATCATCGCTTCTGGAAGCTGCAGTCTCAATTCACTGCAACTCCAGCTGCCCAAAGGAAGGAGGGCTCCCCTGAGAGGCAGGACCTAGTGACAACCTGAGCCTGAAGGCTGGAGGAGGAACACCTGGAGTGAGAACCCTGGCAGGGGAGGGAAGAGCCCAAAATGGACTTAGGACTGAGACAACACAGCAGGGTGCTTGGTATTGATAATATCCATAAATTCTTGTCCTAAAGAAGGCATGTTTTCCAGTGAAGGGAGGGGAGTTAATAATGGGGCAAGAATATAATACAAGTCTATGGTATGATTGAAATTAGAGCTACTGATGTCAGTTCATAGATTTCCATGTTGACAGACTATGAGATCCCCTGGAACTATAGTTGCCAATGATTATGAATCACGATGAGGATGCTCAGGCTTAACAGGAATCCCCTGCAAGAGCAACAAGTGTTCTTAACAACAGTCATCACTCCAGCCCCAAGATACCCCTGCTCTCTGCACCTCAACCACCAGAAGAATCCAACGGATATTCAAGTAAAATATTTTGGTAGTGCTTGAAGTGTTTTCAGTTTGCTTTTCAAACCTGAGCTCTGCATAGTGCATTTGAAGAGTGTTTGCTGGTCTCATGATGCCTACATGTGACCATGCCTGCATGTAACCTGGAACAGCAACCTACCAGTCTGCAGGCCATGGGCCCTGTAAGCTAAGTGAGGTCTCTAGACAAAATATTGAGGCATACTATGCTAACTTGTGAACTGTCTTGTACAAAAACCTCCATCAGGAAGGAGGCAGGAAAATGTGAGGGAGTTTTGATGACAAGTGAGGCTCCGCACCTGCCATGCAGAGCTGGAGACATGAGCATCAAAAAACAGGGGACAAGTTCTCACACATTAGATTAAAAATTAAAATGCAATCATAACACGCTTGCAAGACAAACAAGCATTCACATTTCTGATCAGAACACAAACTGGTACAAATCCTGGAGGGGCCTCTGACCATCGCTTACAGGAAGGGGACTAAATACTCTGTACAACATCTGCATGTCAGGAATTCATACTGAAGTAATATAACTCATTACAGAATTGTCAGAGAAAAATATTTGAAAATGTCACGGTATATATATATATATATATATATATATATATATATATATATATATGCTGGAGAAAGAGAGAGAAGGACATTGAAAAGTAATACTATGCATTTTCAAAATAATAGTGGACTCCTCCACGGAGCATATATGGAGCTATTTCTGGTGTATGTTTTCATGCACACACAAATACACAGGATGAACACATCTGAGTACATTCATGTTAACATACAGATGTTGCATGTGTCTTGCCAGAAGACAACTCAGCAGCCTCACATTGTCCTTTGTCTCTCCAGTGTGTTCTTGTAGCATCTTCTAGTCCAGTGCAAAAGCATTGAGAGCTCATTATGAATCTATGTTTTTTAATTAATTAATTTGTTTATTTATTTATTTTGATTATGTTAGGAAGACATGATCAAGTTGGGGACACATTGAGCAGTTTCTGCTAGTGGCATTATACGCCATAGAGGAACCAGGCTGTTAGATTTTCTATCCAGGGAAACTGGAGTTCCATGGAAATCCTCAACCTGTGACACAGGAGACTTGTGGCTTCTTAATCACTTCCTGACAAGTCAGCTTTAAAGCGCTATAACCTTAGTCATGCACTTTTCAACATGCGAAAAACTACTGTATTTACAGCTATTGGTTTTTCTTCTAAAACATGACTATGCATCTGTTTTAATTGTCACTTTAGGATAATAAATTATTTGACCAATGGGTAACAAATGTCCTTTTTATGTCAATGGTGCTTTGTCTCTGATGATTCAGCAACAAAGTTTGAATAACTAGTGATTCATTTTAACAACCCAAAGAGTCAATAATAGAGAGATGGCCTCTGGTTTATCAGTAGCATATGTCAAAAATTGACTCTTATTTCTATGTGGCAATAGGGAAATATGCTTAATTTAGCAATTCTGTGTGTAAGTTCTACTTACAAATTACAATACTACCAAATTACCTGGCTTATTAGATAATTTAGGCTGAGAATTCCTAGCAAATAGTCAATATTTCACAAGTGCTCACTGGGGCTGCTATCTCTGAGACAAAGCTGCCTCGCATTCGTCGGATCAGGTGTCACTCTGGCACAGAGACTTTGAAGCTTCTATTCCACATGTCTTCATGGTGTTGATTTTACCAATAGAGTCTGCTGACTAGTTAGACTCCATCGTGCTCAGGGCCAAAAACAGGCATCAGTATCAGGATTAGACAGAAAAATTAGCTCATCACCCCAAATGAAAATGCAGACCCCAGAACACAGTGTACATTTGGTTCATGTAATTATAACACCCTAATATGTCAGAAACATCCCAGCCTCACTGTCCCCTACCAGAAGTAGTTATCATTTCAAATACAAGGTTTATCACTTCCTCACTTTGCAGCTTATATAGTTCAAACATATTATATATTGATTACTTTTGTCACAACACTCAATTAAAAATCTCAGAGTCACAATTTGAAATCAAGCTTTTGATTTTCACCTTATTTTTATCATGTAAACATCATTATGTATCTATTACTTATGCCTGCAGGGAGAGAGGACTGTTTATTGAAATAGGAATAGAGATAGTTTTCTCAGCATAAACATCCATATGGAGGAGAAAATTAGATCCATGTGAAGCATCTAGAGCTCAAGTCTAAATCAATGACCACAAAGACAAGAGTGACCTTGAATACAGTGTCAGAAATGACCGTTCCAGGAGTTAGCCAAGGAATGATGTGTGCAGGAATTCCTTCAGTGGCTGGACTTTGGGACACTTTTATTTGAGTATAATTCTGTGATTATAATTTGAGGAAACTGGAGGACGGCCATGTGCAAGTGTGTGAGAAAAATGTGTGTGCATACTCAGAAGTGTCTTAGATAGGGACACTGAGCTTGTAGCCAAGAAGACAGCGATGTGACAGAACATACGTTCTCTGTGTATCTAATAAACTGAGACACCAGGAGAGAGGAAGGGGCATGTTTGTGAGTATGGTAGTCTTGTGGAAGAGTCCTGAGAGGTTAAAGTGAGGAGTCATGCCATGGAGATTGTGCCCAAGTGGAAGGTGTCCAGTGTGGCACAGGAAGCCAGGAGAAAGTCCACACCACTGTAAATCCCAGAGGATTGAACAGCTCTGAGGAAACTCACACAGCAAAGCTGTACAATTGCTCAGTGGCACAGTGCGGGTAACCACTGGCATAGGGTGTGCTGGAGTGGAACTGCGTTTCTGCTGTAGAGTCCAGAGTGTGACAGAGCAGGGGGAACAGCAGCCCTCCATTCCACCTAGAAGGTGGGTCTAGTGACAGTTGTACATGTTTGTCAAAAGGCCCATCACGATGGGGGGGGGCATCTAATACACCCTTTATCTGCTCAATTAACATTCACCTTGCAGAATCTAAGGGTTTAATTAAGCAAGGCCTGTAAAAAATGCTGAGTGTGCCAATTACCTCTCCCATCACTGTGACCAAATCTCTGACAAGAGGCAACTTCAGCAAGTGTGGTTTGGGTTACATTTGTAGACACAGTCCAGCACAGCAGAGCCATGCTGACATGAGCCCCAGAGAATGGTAATGTGACATCTGCCACCCGGGGGCAGTGAGATGAATGTCTGCTTTCTGCTTTTTGTTCGTTCTAGATGTCAGCCCATCGAATGCCAGCCCACGTTCAGAGCGGGCCTTTCCTCACCAGTCAGACTTTTCTACCCCTCAGAGCTATATCCAGAGCTGTGTTTCTGTGGTTATTAAAAATTCAGTCGAGTAGACAATAAAGATTTGCCATCATGCAGAGAAAATCCTCAAGAAGTTAGTGTAGGAACAGCTTCTTGTTGTTTATTTCTGTGTGTGTGTGCATGCACTTGGGTTTGTGTAAATTCAAATTCATGAATCTTGCATGCACATGTGAAGGATGACATTGACGCTGGATGTCTTTCCCAATGGCTCTCAAACTTATTAGCATTAGAGTTGGTTAGTGCTTTGAGGCAGGCTCTCTTACTGAGCCTGTAGCTCACCTATTTAGCCATACGGTCTCGTCAGCCACCCTCTTGTCCGGCGTCCCTGGCTCTGTATGTGGCTGCTGGGCACCTAACTCAGGTCCACATGCTTGCACCTCTAAGCCACTTTCTGAACCTTGCATTTATGGCTTTTCAGTGACAGACTATCACAGGAAAATTGTGCATTACTCTACTGATCTGGGGTGTTGGGTAACTCCTGTTTTGTCTGAGTCCTAAGGTGCACCATCATGTTTTTTGTTTGAGATTTCTTTGGCTGTTTAATGTAGGCATTTGTAAATATAAACTTCCCTCTTAGGATGGCTTTTTATTATGTCCCATAGGTTTTTAAATGTTGTATTTTCAAATTTTCACTTGATTCTATGAATATTCTTTTTCTTATTTTAATTTATTCAATGACTTATTCATCATTCAACAGAATTTTGTTCAATCTCCATGAGTTTGTACATGTTCTGTAGTTTCTCTTAATATTGGTCTCTAGTGTTATTCCTTTGGAGGTAGATAGAATGTAAGAAATTATTTTAATTTTCCTATATTTGTTGTGAGACTTGCTTTGTGTCCTAGAATATGATCTGTTTTAGAGAAAAGTCCCTGGATAGCTAAGAAGAAGATATATCTTATTCTACAGTATTTGCATAGAACATTTTGAAGATGTACTATGTCTTCTCTTGTCTTGTTCCTATAATATATATATATATATTCTAGATTTTATATAAATAGACTGAATCATGAGTTCATATGTGACATCAAAGTAGAAATGAAACTGTCTAGGGGAACAAGGGAAAGAAAAGAAAGAAAGTCAGACTTGGGATGTTAAAAATACACTCAAAGTACATTAAAACCTTGTATGAAAAAACCCTTATGTAACACAGTCTCATATTCAATGAACACATGGCGAAAGATTTTAATGATATAAGATGTATATCAGCAGCAGTGATTTTTACAGGCTTCTTCAGTCCTGCAGGTTTCTGCAGATCTGCCTGGAAAGTGGGGCCTGGAGGTGCGCTGTGAAGATGGGACTGGCTGCACCCTTCCTCATCCACGAAGACTTCATTCAGGCCCATATCTTTAGAAATAAATAAGTCATTTTTCTCATATCCATTTCATACACAAAGTTGATAGCAAAATGCTATTTGGCAGTTTCTAGAAGCCAAACTTACATGTGTATAACTGGTCACCAATGAGATGCTGCAGACAAGTAATTAGCTCCTAGCTTTCAGTTACCACCATCAAAAATCTTCATGTTTTTAACAGATTGGGCTGACTTCCTAGAGAGGATGAAAAGCAGAAAGTGGCTGAGCACACCTCGCATTCATCTCCCTCTGCTTCTGGAGAGACATATAATGATAGCAATACGTTAATTTAAAAATGCATAACATATTATTTTGACCAGTGTTGCAGTATTTTATCTGAATTCAGTTAATTTAAAGATTATTTTTCATAAATCATTTCCTCTTAAGGAAACTTTTGGCTTGCCAGGATTCACATTAGTGATTGATTAATCACAGCTGATTAAAATGTTTGTAGTTCAGTCAAAAGAGATGTTTTATTTTAATATTTTGATTAGCATATATTAATTATACATAATGATATATACAACAGATCATTACAACTCACTTTGGCTCTTACAGTCTTTCTGTTCCTTGTCATTGGAAGTTCCTTGAGCCTTGAAGGGGGTGATACAGAGGTGTCCTTTGTGACTGACTGCTATGGTGATCACTGCAAGACAGAAGCTTCTTGGCAGAAACAATAATCTAGCTGAGGGCAGATGCTGTCTGATCTAGGGGAGGGCCTTCCCACCTCAGTTAATCCTTCCAAAAAGACTTTCCCAGCCCCACCTAGGAGTATGCCTCTGAGTTGATATCAAATCCTGTCAAACTGACAAGCAAGATTAAATATGGTAACTTCCTTATAGATGGAGTGGTGAGATGCATGGATTCCTGAAGCCACATTAGAGATAAGTATCTGTGGGTACTCACAAGAAATGTCTTTGAAGTAAGACATCTTTCGTATAAGACAACAAGCCTCCAGCAGCCCTGACAACTGTAAGCACAGCTTATATGCATATCTGCATGCAGATTTTAACACGCACTGAACTATGAGCATTTCTGTTCTTCTCTCTCTCTCTATGCCTGTTCACTGGGCCTAGAGGAGCTGAGGTCTGTAGGTCTGCTTCTGCTCCAGTGGTCATGCTTCCCCTCCAGGGTTCATGCTGGTTGGCAGGCCTATGGCCTTGATGTTCTTGAGATACCCTGTGTTCCCCTGTGTAACACTCATTAGCTTCCCTCTGACTTATTCCCATAGTATGACTGATACTGCCTGCTGACTTTGTCCCATTTCTCCCCCAGAAAGTATATAAGATACTGTTCTTCATACGCTTGCTTGGCATAGCTTATGCAAGACCTCCTGAGCCCACTTGTTCTGTCTTGTTTCAATGGTGGGTTGACGCACCTGTGGCACCTGGAGAGTTAGCGAACTGTCCATAGTTGCTCATGAAAAGCTGGACTTTGTGTTCCTCTTTGTCATGAGCACCTAGCCCTCTGCTACTATCCAACAAGCATGGAATGAGACATCTGGCCAGAAATTGGCAGTGCTGTTTCTCCTTTTGGAGAGAGCAGCTGAAAACAGCTGGGTTTTATTAATACTGCTGGCCTTGGTGAGCCTGCTCTCAGGCACACCTCTACACACTTAACGGGAGCTGAGTGCTGCGATCAAGCGGCGCTAAGTAGCTTGGAAGTGGCCCAACTCAAACCACCACACTCCGCTCCTTAGCAGGGCACTGGGATCCTTGCCAGCAGGCGGGAGACAGGGGATGAGTCTGGTCCAGGTCCTCGCAGCCACGCTTCGTGGAGAGGGCCTTCGGTGCTCAGAGCTGGAGCACAGCCCATCTCAGTACATCTGTTGCCTGTTTCTAAGCCTCTCCTGGCCCCTGATCTGCAAGGCCCTCCACAACCTGGGCTCAAGTCCCTTCTCCATCTTCACCTGGAGCAGTTTGCCCCAGGGACATTCTTCTTCACTTCATCAGATATCCCTAACACGGCATTCACCAGGTTGTGAGATAGTGTTGGCAGTGCCTGCTAAATGTGAGAAATATTTTGTGGCTCTGATTACCATGATTTGGTTAATGCTCCCAAGAAACATCTGGGAGTGTCTTTCATATTGCTTCTCTGTTTCCTGTAATATTTTAATATTATTTATTTTATTATATTTGGTTGTTTTTAAGCAAGATCTCATGCAGCCCAGGCTTCCTCATACTCCCGATGTAGCCAAGGATAACCATGAACCCCTTAGCTTCCTGCCCCTAACTCCCAAGTTCTGGGATTACAAGCACCGCTTTCGGTGTATCTTCCGAGCTCCCACAGAACAGCTCAGAAAGCTCTGAACACGCAGCGCCTTCCCAGCCCAAAGCTCCAACGTCATCCTACACTCTTCCTCCAAACAACATGGTCAGTTTTGTCACAGCAATAACCAGGAAAGGGTTTATTTCAATTTACAGCTTACAGTCCATCTGCTAGGGAAGCCAGAGCAGGAACTGAGAGCACAGAGCAAATCTACTCACTGGCTTGCTTTCAAGCTCACATTAAACCAGCCCTCGTGTTCAGGCCAGACCCATCTGCCTAGGGATGGTCCTTCCACCAGTGGGCTGGACTCTACTGCATCTACTAGCAACGAAGAAAATGCTCCACAAATTTTTGACACAGACCACTCCGGCTCACCTGAGGCAGCTCCTCAGGTGAGCATCCCTCTTCCCGGGCGTGTGAACCTGACAATAATGACGCATCACAGGTGTGCACAAGAATGTACCCACATGCACACACATACACACATGCCATTATTTTATTTAAGATTTCAACTACATCCAGTAACATCATAAAGCTCCTATGTAGTTCTATTAAGATAAACGTATAGCACCTACCGGGCTATAGAACAAGATGTAATGATATATTCCAAAAGGGCAATTCCAGGACAAGGTGTCCCCACTTTGCTTGTGAATTTTCATCATATATTCTGTGAGGAAAATCTGGAGACCAAGACCAAGTTGAAACAACATTAAAAACAACGACAACAACAACAAAAAAACAAAACAAAACAAAAAAACACCTTAGGTTTTGGGTGAAAGTCTTTATCTTGAAGGTTTAAAAGGGCAAAAGAAATTTAAAAACAAGGTTTTCCTCCTCCATTCCTCACTCCTGCCTTGAGCCCCCCAGGGTGAACACCCTCCCGCAGCTGTTCCCATGGAACAGGGCTGTGACATCCACCATCACCGCTTCCTAACGCTGAGACCATCAGCACAGTCCTGGCCTGTAGCACAAATTTAAAAAAACAAACACTCAGTTGCACAGAGCAGTTCCCCAGGGCAAACGAACACTAATAGGATTATAGGTCTTAGTGATTTCAAAGCTGCTGGCAGCCCTGAGTCTTGCCAGACCTAAAGTCATCAGGGTTGAGGCATCTGGTCTGGCAGGGTGGTCAGAGAGCCTCTGCTTGGCTTGTAGGGACATGAGAGTGAAAGCTCCACTGTGGCCTGTGAGAGGGCTAGATGGAGGATCCACAGGATCTGTCCCTCAGGAGTACTGCCTAAGATCACCTGCTTCCTTGAACTCCACAAATCAAGCCGATCGTATTTACACCCAATTCCTGGTACAGCACTGAGTCTGCCCACCTTCCTTCCTTTCTTCCTTCCTTCCTTCCTTCCTTCCTTCCTTCCTTCCTTCCTTCCTTCCTTCCTTCCTTCCTTTCTTCCTTCCTTCTTTCCTGCCTTCCTGCCTTCCTGCCTTCTGCCTGCCTTCTGTCCGCCCCTTCTTTCTTCCTGCTCCTCCTCCTCTTGTTTTAATTCTTGTTCTTATTCTTGCTGTTGTTCTTCCCTCTCCCTCCCTCCATCCATCCTTCCCTCCCTCCTTCTCCGTTCCCTTCCTCTCTCCCTACCACATCTCTCTCTCTTACACGGTTGCCTTTATCCACAGACTTTCCTCCTATAACTTTTCCTCTTGCCCCTGAATACTGCCCGAGCAAGTAGTTTCACAAAGCTGCCCATTCCTGCACACCCCGACACCTGTCTGTTTAGTTACTGGGCTGTTTTCTCTCTTTGTCAGAAGTTCTTGGGTTCGATCATTTTTTTTTTCTCAGTGACAGCATACACCATCTTCTTCACCATCTATCACAAAGGAAAAGAAACCAGGGCTCCTTGTCTGAGTCAGGCCTTCAGGAAGGAAAAGGTTCACCCATTTCCCCAGCCTTTGCTGGCATGTCCTTCCTCTCCAGCATTACCCTGCCTTCTCTGGACGCTCACTGAGCTTCTTCGTTTGTTTTCACCCCCTGACCATTTTTCTAGCAAGAGGAACTTATTTTTCTGGCCATTCTGTTTATACCTTTAACCCTAGGGAAAGATCACCATGCACAGGCTTACCAAGGGATGTTAACCCGAGGCTTTGCAATTTATTTGAGCTATTTTCCTCTGCTTTTTGTTGGTTGGTTGGTTGGTTTTTAAGACAGGGTCATATGGGTTGGTCTCTAACTCGCTGGGTAGCTAAGGATAACCTTGAACTTGACCTTTTGATCCTCCTGCCCCCACCTTCCTAGTGCTGGAATTACATGGCACACAATAACCATGGGTTATTTTTTTTTGTCAAAACCATATTAGTCCCCTCAGAATGCCATAACAAAATAACACACATTTAATGGCTTAAAAGCACTAATGCTTTATTTAGGGGTGGAGAAATGGCTCAGCAGTTAACAGCCCTTGCTATTCTTTCAGAGGACCAACTTCAGTTCCCAGAACCCACGTTGTGGCTGATAACCTGTGACAGGCATACACAAGGTGCACATGCATTCATGCAGCACAACATACATACACATAAAATAAATGAATCTTTTAAAATTATTTATGCCATCTTATGTGCATATGTGTATACCTGAGTATGTGTATGTGTAACAGATGCTGCAGTATGCACAGAGGTCAAAAGAGGGCATCAGATCCCCTAGAACTGAAGATACAGGCAGTTGTGAGCCATTGTGTGGGTTCTGAGAAGCAAACAGGTTTTCTGAAAGGGCAAGGAATGCTTTTATCCATTGGGCCATTTCTCTAGTCCCCCAAATAACTTTTTTCTAAAAAGTTTATTTTACTGTTCCAGAGGCCAGAGTCAGCAATCAAAGTACGGTGTGGGCTGCAGTTAGTCCACAGGCCATAGGGCACTGTGTCCCATCCTGTGCTCTCCCAATTATGTTTTTGGACATTCTTTGACTGGTTACCTCAACACCTTGAGCTTGCCTCCATGTGAATGCCATCATGTGGGTCTCTCTGTACATGTGGTTCTCTGTGTCCTCATCTTCTCTGATAAAGGGAACCTCAATTGAGAAAACTCTTCCATCAGATTGCCTGGAGGCAAGCCCATGTGGCATTCCCTTGATTAATTATTGAGGTCAGAGAGCCAAGCCCACCATGGGCAATCTACCCTGGTCAGATGGTCCTGGGTGACCATCTAGGGAGAGCAAGTCAGAAAGCATTCTTCGTGGCATAGCTTCACTTTCTGCCTCAAGGTTCCCTCCCTGAATTCCTGCTCTGACCTCTTTCAATGATCAATGGTGAGACAGATAAGACAAATAAACCCTTTCCTCTCCAACTTGTTTTTGGTCAGTGCTTTGTCACAGCCATGGAAAGCGAACTAGGACACAATTACATCTGCATGGACATTCCTGCCAAATATGATGACTTTCCATGATTTCAGATGGAAATGAGGTTCAGAAGACTCCACCTAACATACTATATAACCAAGCCCAACAAGCTGGCATTGCTCCTCTTGCTCCATTCATGAAGTTAATTTCAGTAACCCTTCTATCTCCACAGGGGTTTCCTATGTGCAACTGAGCACAATGGCCCACATCTTTGTGAGTGAGAACTGAAACAAACACGCCAAAAATAAATAAATAAGAGCCCAGACTGAGTAACACCCTGAAGCCCAGTGACTTGGTATTTGAAGGTAACTCAGGAACAAAATGAAAGGTTTTGGCTAGCTGCCAGAAACCTTTATCTGATATCTGATATTCACAGATATCAGAGCCTTCAGGAGTACCTTGTAACCCCACTAAGTTCAGGGGCATCTGCTATTTATGGCGTTAGACCTGCCACCCAGGAAGACCATCCTCCAAATCCCACCCTCCCTCCCTCTTCTTCTCCTATGCCCCTCCCCCCAGTCCAATGATAGGGTAGGTCCTCCTCCCCTTCCATCTGACCTTAGTCTATCCGGTCTCATCATGAGTGGCTTCTTTGTCTTCCTCTGTGGACTGGTAAGGCTGCTTCCCCCTCAGGTAGAGGTGATCAAAGAGCCAGCCACTGAGTTCATATCAGAGACAGTCCCTGTTCCTATTATTGGGGAACCCTCTTGGACACTGAACCACCATGCTCTACATCTGTGCAGGGGTTCTAAGTTATCTCCATGCCTGGTCCTTGTTTGGAGGATCAGTCTCAGAAAAGACCCCTGTGCCCAGAGTTTTTGGTTCTGTTGCTCTCCTTGTGGAGCTCCTGTCCCCTCCAGGTCTTTCTATCTCCCCCTTCTTTCATAAAATTCCCTGCACTCTGCCCAAAGTTTGGCTATGAATCTCAGCATATGTTTGATACCCTGCTGAGTAGAGTCCTTCAAAGGTCCTCTGTGGTAGGCTCCTGTCCTGTTCCCTGCTTTCTCCCCCTTCCAATGTCCATGTCATTTGCCTTTTTGAATGAATAACTGAAGCAGGCACTCTCCTCTGACTCAATTTCTTGTCCGGAATGATTAATCTGTCTGTCTGTCTATCTCTATCTATCTATCTATCTATCTATCTATCTATCTATCTATCTATCTATCTGTGCTAGGGATTGAACCTGGGGTCTCATGCATGCTAGGTCAGTACTCTGTCAACAACTCCATCTCTGGCCCCTTGCTCATTTCTTTATCTAAACATTCTTAGTTTATTACAAACACCTTCTGGTCTACCCAAATGTAGTAATGGCAGGGGCATCTTTGGCTTGTCATATGTACAGGAATCAGTTGCAGCCAACACTCTATTTTAATGATTTCCAGCTCACACTGACATAGCACTTGATCCATAGCGCTGCCCTTTATGCAGGAATTGCCTTTTCTTATTTGTCTCATCGTGTGGGGGTTTGAATGAAAAACTATCTCCCATTGGCTTGGATGTTTGCATACTGGTTCCTAGGTGGAGGCACTGTTTGAAGAAGGTCTGGAACCTTGAGGAGGTGCAGCTTAAATGGAGGAAAAAAGTCACTGGAGGTAGGCAGGCTCTGAAAGCATAAAGTCTCACCCAATTCCAGTTCCTTCCCACCCCTCCCCCCCCTCCCCTACTGCATGTTGATTAAGAAGCTATTTCTCAGCTTCCTTCACTACCTGCCTGATGCCATACCATTTCCACAGTTATGAACTCCAGCCCTCTGGAGAGATAAGCCAAATTAAAGATTGTTTCTTTTTTTTCTCCCTTTTGGTTGTGGTATTTTTATCTCAGCAACAAAAAGTACCTAATATACACTGTGAATCATATCTTTTATCTACAAAGTCCCAAGTACTGAGGGCTAACTCACTTCTATGCAGTGTTTGTGAGCTCAGGCCAGTATGGAAGTTAAGAGGCTCTGCGTTTTATTTTTTCAGTGAAGTCTTAAAGAAAATGATCTTTATAGTTTCCCACATGCTGGTCACACTTGAAAAGGAAAAAAAACAACACTATTTTGTATGAATAGGCCATGTGGCTAATTAAATTCTGACCTCCAAAACCCTATAAAATGCCATTCTCTTTGTAATGCCAAGGAGTTTTGTTTACTTTGTTATGAAAAATGTTACTACTCTGCACAAGTTGTTTTTTTTCATTTTGTTTTATTTTAGTTTGCATTAGGAGATTGGGTTTATTTATTTTAATTGGTCTCCAGTAAGGCTCACACAGCCAACAACTCTTCTGACTGTTATAAAGTAGGAATGCCAAGGCCTGGGGAATGTTTCTGTCGGTGCATTTCTTCCTTCCTTTTCTTTCTTCCTTCCTTCCTTCCTTTCTTTCTTTCTAATTTTTATTTTTTATATTAACTACAGTTTATTCATTTTTTTCATCCCAGCTATAGCCCCCTCCTTCATTCTCTCCCAATCCCACCCTCCCTCCCTCATCTCCTCCCATGCCCCTTCCCAGTCCACCAATAGGGGAGGTCCTCCTCCCCTTCCATCTGACCCTAGCTTATCAGGTATCTTCAGGACTGGCTGTGTTGTCCTCCTCTGTGACCTGGCAAGACTGCTCCCCACTCAGGAGAAGGTGATCAAAGAGCCAGCCACTGAGTTCATGTCAGAGACAGTCCCTGTTTCTATTACTATGGAACCCACTTGGATACTGAGCTGCCGTAGGCTACATCTGAGCAGGGATTCTAGATTATCTCCATGCATGGTCCTTGGTTGGAGTATCAATCTCAGAAAAGACACCTGTGTCCAGATTTTTTGGTTCTGTTGCTCTCCTTGTGGAGCTCCGGTCCTCTCCAAGTCTTATTATTTCCTACTTCTTTCATGAAATTCCCTGCGCTCTGTCCAAAGGTTGGTCATAAGTCTCAGCATCTGCTTTGATACCCTGCAAGGTAGAGCCTTTCAGAAGGCCCTCTGTGGTAGGATCCTGTCCTGTTGCCTGTTTTCTCCCTCTTCTGATGTCTATCCTCTTTGCCTTTTTGAATGGGGATTGAGCATCTTAGCCTGAGTCCTCCTCTTTGATTAGTTTCTTTAGTTGTACAGATTATAGTATCTTTATCCTATATTATATGTCTAATATCCACTTATGAGTGAATATATAACTTATGTGTCTTTTTGCTTCTGGGCTACCTCACTCAGGATGATAGTTTCCAGTTCCCACCTGCAAGTATCATGATTTCCTTGTTTTTAATTGCTGATTAGTATTCCATTATGTAGATGCACCACAATTTCTGTATCCATTCCTCAACTGAGAGGCATCTGGGTTGTTTACAGCTTCTGGCTATTACAAACGAAGCTGCTACAAACATGGTTGAGCAAATGTCCTTGTTGTATATTTTAGCATCTTTTGGATATATAGCTGGATCTTGAGGTAGCACTATTCCCAATTGTCTAAGAAAGCACCAGATTTTTTTCCAAAGTAGTTTTACAAGTTTACATTCCCACCAGCAATGGAGGAGGGTTCCCCTCTCTCCACATCCTTGCCAGCATGTGTTCTCACTTGAGTTTTTGATCTTAGTCATTCTGAGGGGTGTAAGATGAAATCTCAGGGTCATTTTGACTTGCATTTCCCTGATGACTAAGAACGTTGAGCATTTCTTTAAGTGTTTCTCTGCCATTCAATAGTCCTATTTTCAGAATTCTTTATTTAGCTCTGTACCCCATTTTTTAATTGGATTTCTTGACTTGATTTGTTGATGTTTAACTTCTTGAGTTCTTTATATATTCTGGATATTAGCCCTCTGTCAGATATAGGGTTGGTGAAGATCCTTTCCCAATCTGTAGGCAGTTTCATTCTGATGACAGTGTCCTTTGCTTTATGCAAGTTTTTCAGTTTCATAAGGTCCTATTTATTGATTGTTGCTTTTAGAGCCTGTGCTGTTAGTGTTCTGTTTAGGAAGTTGTCTCCTGTGCCAGTGAGTTCAAGGATCTTCCTTATCTTTTCTTCTAACAGGTTTAGTTTCTGGTTTTTTATTGAGGTCTTTGATCCACTTGGACTTTAGTTTTGAGCAGGGTGATAAATACAGATCCATTTGTATAGACATCTAGTTAGACCAGTACCATTTGTTGAAGATGCTGGGTTTTTTTTTTTTTTTTCCCATTGTATGGTTTTGGCTTCTTTGTCAAAAATCAAGTATCCATAGGTGTGAGGGTTTATTTTTGGGTCTTCTATTCTATTCCACTAATCCACCATTCTGTTTCTATGTCAGTACCAAGGTATCCCAGAAGCAGAAAGACACACACAGTATATACTCACTTATAAGTGGATATTAGACATATAATATGGGATAATCATACTAAAATCTGTACATCTAAAGAAGTTAAGCAAGGAAGATGCTGGGTAAGATGATCAATCCTCACTCAGAAAGACAAATGGGATGGACATTGGAAGAATCAGTGGCTGGCTCTTTGATCACCTTCTCCTGAGTGGGGAGCAGTCTTGCCAGGTCACAGAGGAGGACAACACAGCCAGTCCTGAAGATACCTGATAAGCTAGGGTCAGATGGAAGGGGAGGAGGACCTCCCCTATTGGTGGACTGGGAAGGGGCATGGATGGAGAAGGGGGAAGGGTGGGGTTGGGAGGGGAGGAGGGAGGGAGCTACAGGGAGGATACAAAGTGAATAAACTGTAATTAATAAAAATTAAAAATTTAAAAATTAAAAAAAACACTCAAGTGACAATGCATGCTGGAGAGGACATGGGGAAAGGTGAACCCTTCTTCATTGCTGGTGGGAATGTAGACTTGTACAACCACTTTGGATTTCTTACTGTACAAGCATGGAGTGTGAAGTTCCCAGCACCCATCCATGCCTGACACTAATCTATAACCCACACTATGCATTTGAGACAAGAGGAGCTATGAGACTTGCTGGCAATCGGTGAGCTCCAGCTCCTGTGAGACACTCTGCTGCAGAAAGTAAGAAAGTTACAAGGAAAGACATTGGATGTTGAACTCTAGTCTTCACATGCTTACACATATACTCATGCACACTCACACACACCCAAACACACTCAAACACACTCACCCACACTCACACAATACCCAAACACACTCATACACACTCACACACACTCACACAATACCCAAACACACTCATACACACTCACACACACATACAAACTCACACACTCACACATACACTCACGTATTCACACACACACACACACTCACACACACACACACATGCACACACACACACATGCACACACACACACACACATGCACACACACACACACTCACACACACTCACATATACACACAGTATTCCTCTAGTGAAGCAGTAGACAGTTGAATCTCTTTCAGTTATGAAATTTCAATGCATCAAGTACTAGGAGATAATTTGTGAATCATTTTGCATAACTCACATTACAGTACTTTTGGATATTTTAGCACATGAGAGTCCAATATTTATGAAGAGCTATGTCCCCATGTTCCAGGAATGTTACCTGGAAAGACTTGAACATTCCTACTTACCCCAGATAGGGCACCAATAGCAGAAAAAAGTATAATTTCACCAAAGTCCAAATTAGCAAACCAATGAGTATATTGGGCTTACCTGTAGAGCATGAGTGAAAGGTTATTTATAGGAGTGTGGGTGACCCCAAAAGCCAACCCCCTGGTGTCTTACCCCAGCATGGATGACTTCTCCTTAGACTGCATACATGAAGTCCCCACCTTCTACACTGTGTACTCTAGCATATACCTGAGGCCACGTGAGCACCTACAGTCAGAGAATAGCCTACAACTGACTGGGAGGCAAGAGGAAATGCCTAGAATGTCAAGAGGATCCAGTGGCTCTCGGCCTAGAAAGGAATGACGCGGTCAACAGGCCTAGTCTTTGGGGTCTTCTGCATATAGTCACATTTGCTTTTGATAAATATGTGAATAGCCATCATGTTCATAGGAAAGTACCTCATCATTCCAAGATTAGTTTCTAATCTAAAAACTGTTCTTTGGGTGCTGCTGTTTTGTTTTGTTTGTTTTGTTTTGTTTTGTTTTTGTTTCTGGCATGGTGAAACAGGCCTGAAATCCCAGTATCTGGGAGATGGAGGCATGAGGCGCAGCCTGGGATGCCTGTTTGAAAACACAAACAATAACAACAGAAACAGAAAACACTGGTGCACAGTGGTATGACCAATCTCATTCTGATTGGACCTGACACCTATGCCGCAGAGGGAATTCACATATAACATTGTAAACCTGGTCGGAAGCCCAAGGCTGGGAAGGTCACTGGGCCCTAGCAGCTCTCTTCACTCCTGAGTGCATCTACGCTTTGCTGCCATCTTTCACTGACACTAGAACACACCTTCTTAGCCCCTTTCAACAGGGAACTGGAGACCAGCTGCCCTCCAGAAATTCTCTAGGCCTTCAGCATTAAATTGGGACTGAAAACGACCCATCCTGATGGACGTAGCAGCACCAGGTTCTGAGCCTCCACTATTCAGCCTGTACAGTATAAGCAAATCCAGTAAATCCCTTCTGTGAACATCTCCATCCTGGCTGGTACAGAGGACTTAAGCAATTCTTCTTTTCCATAATGTTTTTTTGTTCCTCTGCAGTTACTTCCATGGATGTCTGTAAAATGCATACAAATGCTACTGCTTAAAATTCAGAACGCTGTCCATTTTCCAGCTTATTTTGCCTAGAGATTATGATGTTGGATAGCAGATGCAGGCAGGAAAGCAGACGGCACAGTGGTGAACCTACATCTGCAAGATGAAGAATTTGTTTGCATTTGAAGTTAGGAAACCAGTCCCAGACACCTTCTGTCCAACTGCCAGCTCAGCTAGGTTGGCTCTCTGAGACACATGACAAGTCCTGTCGGTTTCACAGGCTCAGCTGGATGGTGTTCCCTGGTGTTTTCCTAGCTGGAACATGCTAATCATAAGTTTGGTCACTGGTTATGCAGGTGAAAACAGAGCATCTCAATGTAAAACAGGGCTTGTTTAGACACTGAGCAGAAAGGGTTCTGCATTTACAAATTGCTTCTTTATACCCTAGCAGTTTTGTTTGTTTGTTTGTTTGTCTGTTTGTTTGTTTGTTTTGAGTTCCAAATCTGTGTTGCATGGGCAATAGAAAAGTGTCCTTATATGCATGGCAAGAATGGGCATCCAGTGCTGTAAGATGTGATGAAAATATCGTGGAGCAAAGTGGTTAGAGCAGCCTCGAGGGGCAAAGACAGCAGTGAGCCTGGTGTGAGTCTGGCAGGGAGGCTCTGAGTCTCTCACAAGCTCCTACTGGAAGAGTCAACCCTAGCTCACAAGCTGGGAAAATTACCAAATGGTTTCCCAGGTGGCGGTTTCTTTAGACAAGTGACTACTATTCCAGGGCTGTGACTCTCTGGACCCAAGATGTCACAGAAGGCAACTGGAAATGAGGTCAGATACAGTTCACAGATGTGGGGAGAACATCTGGTTTGAATTCCTCCCCCTAACAGGTATTTTACCCTGTTTTCCTTGCACTCTGGGGTTTATTTTAAGAGTTCTTTGACGGTAGTGTATTTTTGCTGCATCAAGTGAAAGCCTTTGACAGTTCACAGGACTTAAACATTCACAACAAAGGATTTTCCTTTGAAATAGCCTCACTCCAGAAGCATATACAATCATATCCAAAATCCAGCAGACAGAGAATTCATTTCTAAAACCTACTGCTAATTTTATTTCTAAAAGCTCTGCCTCCAGGGGAGTGCCAAAATGGACACTCCAGTGCCTGCACACAGGGGCCAATGAAGAGCTTCCCCTAGAACAGCCTGGCCTGATGATGATATTAACAGTGTGATCACTCGAAGTCCTCAAAATTGGAGAAAAGGACTGAAGAGGGATTTGATACTCTATGGAGAAATGTCCTCCATAGGCTCATATATTTGAACACTTGATCCCCATTTAGTGCTGATGTTTGGGAGGCAATAAAACCTTTAGGAGGTGGAGCCTTGGCTATAAGAAGTGTATCACCAGGAATGGGCTTGGAGGGTTTCTAGCCCAGCCTCACTCCCCCACCCCCACCCTCCCTGCCTCCCTTCTTCCCTCCATCCTCCATCCCTTCTTCTTTCCTTTCTTATATCCCTCCCCCTTCCCTCTATCCCTGATCAACTACCTCTCTGCCACCATGCCTTCCCTACCATCATGCATTCTAGCCCCCTGAAACCATGACCCCTAATAAACTGTTTCTTCTTAACTGCTTTGGGTCATGGTGGGTTTTTTTAAACAGTTTTTAAAATTTATTTACTTTTTTATTAATCACAGTTTATTCACTTTATATCCCAACTGTAGCCCCCTCCCTCAATCCCTCCCAATGCCACCCTCCTCCCTCTCCTCCACCCATGCCCATCCCCCAGTTCACTGATAGGGGAAGTCCTCCTCCTCCTCTTCCATTTCATCCTAGTCTATCAGTTTTTATCATAGCAACAGAAAGTAACCAATACAAGGGGTCAGAGCTGTGCAGAGTGAAGACTCAGTCTCTGTCGGTGGCTTGCAAATATAAAGATAACCATGAGCCATGGTCACAGCAGCCTCCACAGAAAATAGAAAACATGGCTAATGGCCCCTACAGTTTTCAGCATGGATCCAGATGTGTGAGACTCATGTCAGATTTGTATCCTGTAGCATTGCTGGGTGTTCATTGTTTTGGCACAACTGAATCTGTGGCACTCTGCTGCAAAGGCACTAAGAAACTAATGCAATGGTTAGTCACAGGATTTGTTGTTCCCTGTTACTTTGCAAAGGCATAGTCCCCAGTTTGATGGCCATCAAAGCTACAAGGTTGTTTCTTTTTTTTCTTTAATGTTTCTTCTTTTTTTGGTTTTGGTTTTGGTTTTGTTTGTTCATATATTGAGATGGGGGTCTTATACAGCTCATTCTAGGCTTGTTCTGATTATTGTAGCCACAGATGACTTGCCTTTTGACCCTCCTAAAGCCACCCCAATCCCCACTTCTTCTTGAATTCTAGTTTCTAATCTTGAAATGACTGAATGCAGAAGCTCCCATAATTTATGTCAGCTAACTGGCTCTTTCAGGAAGTACCATGTTTCCTTACTGTGGAAGGTTTATTCTTTCAAACAAGGTGCGGCCACAGATGCTGGCTGGGCAGTTCCCAGCAAGCATCCGTGCTGCTGATGGTGGAGCCCAGTAGAACCCACAGTTCTGTGTGCCCTTCCCATGGCCCCATGACCAGGCTCACCCAGGGAGTTCCTCCTTTGTCTTCACTTCAGTTAAAATTTAATGTTCTATTTATCATGGTTTTGTTGTTGTTGGTTGGTTGGTTGGTTGGTTTTTGTTGTTCTTATTTGTTTGTTTTTCAATTGACTGAATCATCTGAAATTTTCGATTTCTTTTCTAACATTTCCTGTTTTTTCATTTGTTCTGATGGAATCCATACTAATTTATGAATCAGGTTTAAGATGACTGTTTTAAATTCTTGTCAGATAGAGCCAGCACCTGTTGTTTGTTTGTTTTGTTTTTGTTTTCAGCACAATTTCATAAGAGCAGGAGAAAAGTTATGTCACCTGTTTGAACAGTTTCTTTTACTTCAAATGTTATCTCAAATGCTTCACTACACACATGGGTCTTATCATTACATTCCCCTGATAAAAAGAGAGCTCCAGAGTGCTTTGCTTCCAACTCACTCAGAGCATGATGGAGACAGACTTTGAAATACAGTCTTCTCAAACCAAACCCAAGTACAGGTTCATCATGCTTTAAGTTTGGTTAAATCACTTTAATTCTCGCAAACCTTAATCATACGGTAAGGAATTCAACAAATTGGGAAAGATCGGTAACTCCTCTTTGTCTCACAGGTAAAGTGTATAAGCCATATCCTTACTACCATGATAAGACTTGGATTCTAGATTCATTTCTGTTGCTATGACAAAGCAATTTGAGGGGGAAATTACAAGCACAGGTTGGAGCCCATCATTTGGGGAAAGTAAAAGCAAGGAAAAAAAGTAAAAGCAGTTAGTAACATCACACTCACAGTAAGGACAGAGACAGAATAAGCGCACAGATCCTTGTCTGGCCCCTGGTAGGGAATGGTGCCCACCACGACAGGCTGCATCCTCCCAATCAACAACCAAGGCAAGCCCTCACAGTCACGCCTGCAGACTTGCTGGGTTTAGATAATTCCTAGTTAAGACTGCCTTCCCAGGTAAGTCTCCTTGTGTCAAGCTGATAGCGAAAGCTAACCAGCCCAACTAAACCCATGTTTATGAAAAAATCAGTACAGGACCTTTATAAAAATCAGCCTCTATTAGGTCTAGTTAACTGAAGACACATGAGGAAAGGAAGCAAGGGGAGAGGGAAGGCATTCTGGAATTTCAAGCTCTATAAGGGTCAGGTGGGAGGCTGTCATTAGTCAGAGTCCCTGGTCCCAGGCAGTTTGCTGAGGTTGACCTATAGTGTTACATACTATGGGAGAATCCATCTCATGGTAGACCCAGAGGTCAGGGTAAGAGGCATGCAGACACGCACCTAGAATCTCTGTCACAGGCCTCTGGATCTATGAGGCATTCTATCAGCATTTAAGATTGGAATTAAGATAGCACACAGGATGGAGCAGTATATCCACTAATACTCCCTATACTCGGAGCACTCAGGAGGCTGAGGCAGGATGATCACCTTGAGCTGGAGGTCAGCCTACTTTATACCAAAAGCAAGGGAGGGGGGAAAAAATAAGATTAAACTTCGTGGCAAGGTTTAAGTCTAAGTAAGTACTTTGAATTTCTTGTATACTGGCTGTGCATATTTTTCTCTGGTCAATATGGCAGAATCAGTATAAAGATATACAGAGGAACACTGGCCTTTTGCTCTTGGGTTCAAATCCATTTTCTTTCAGGTGCAAGATAAAGTTGCGTCAGGTTTCAATTTACTGTATTTCAGACTCCAATTGCAACACTATGGGACAGAACAAGGCTATCAGAAAAAGTCGTTTACCTTGTAATAAAAGGAGGAAAAGTACAATCCACCAAGCCAGCCTTTCCAACAACCCAGAGCAAGCAGCAAAGAGGCCCTGCTGCAGACGAGAATCCACTGTAAATTAGACTTGGCTACCATGCTATTTTCTTTCTAAGTATTATCTCATATATAGCCAACACTGTCTCAAATCTTCATCTTGTCTGTTTTTTTTCCCTTTCTATCCAGATAAAACAAGGTTAGAAGTGACACAGCTCTGATCCCAATTTACTTGAAGCATTTTCTGAAACAACATTTGCCTGAAATGACCTTTCTAACAGGTGACTCCAATTGTGCCATACTTCTGCTCAAATAAGATAGTAGATAGATAGATAGATAGATAGATAGATAGATAGATAGATAGATAGATAGATAGATAGATAGATAGAGTGTCTTTCCATACAGAAAGGTACCCATTAAGCCCAACTGTGTCTGTGTGTCTGTATCTGTGGGGAGTTCCTGCCTCTGTTTTCTCTGTTTCCTCACAGGTCTCCCATCAAAGTCCAGGGTCGAAACACTGCTTGTCTGAATTGTATCACACACTTGGATAGGGAGATTACACACTCTACAGTACAAGCATGCGTGTGTCCTCGGTTGTGTAGGAAGGCTCTGTGTACACCCTGCTAAGTTTGTTTGTTCTGTGTTAAGCTTCATTCTAAAAGTCTTCCGGAGAACTGGCTCAGGAGGACTGCAAGACTGGGGCACTGGCTTACGTTAGGGAGATAAGAAGGAGCAACACGGCAGCACTGTAAATCTCAGTCAGCAGTGGCCCTGGCCAGAGGAAGATGGCTTCACTTCAGAACAGCTGCCTGCCTTAGTTCCCTTCCTATGTCATTGTCTGGTTCAAGGCCACCCCTAACCAAGAAGCTATTTGCAATTGATACCTACTGGCAAAGGAAAACTTAATTTCCTCCAATAAAGTCTGACTAGGTATATTAAGCACACGTCACATGCCGAGGAGTAGAGGGCTAACACAAAAACAAACTCAAAAGCATCTTTATAAGTGTTTTTATCCCATTTTGCTTTTTGGGGGCAGTCTTTGTTTTGTTGGTGTTTTTCTTGTGTATTTTGATTTTCATTTTTGTGTTTTAGTGACTGTGTGTTGTGTGTGTGCACACACAGGCTCTCATGTTCTTGGGTTTTGTCGTTGTATTGTTTGTTTTTAAAGAGATGGAGAGAAAAAAAGCATAAAGTTGTGGGGGTAAGGAGGTGGGAAGGATCGGGTAGGAACTGGGGGAAAACAGATCAAAATATACTGTATGAATTTTTTCAATAAAAAGTTTAATAAAAGAGAAGTATCATGTGGTAGATGGATGTTTAGGGTGATAATTTCCAGTCCTCCCACTTGCTCTTTCTCCAAATAAATCAAAACTTGAAGATTCAACTCCTGGTGTTGCCAATGGTGGCAGGAAGCAAGGTGACTTACAGTGTCAGAATAATAATTCTCAGATGATTCCAGAAGTTTGGAATGGGGATTCTTCTGAAAAGGACAATGGAGGTTCATATTCTTCATGAATAAAAACACAAAATTGTCCTCAACCAGAACACACTCATATAAAATCAAGCAGCAGATAAAAATATTATGTCATAGTTGGTGACACAGGCCTGCAATTCCAGCTACTCAGGAAGGTAAGGAAGCAGGATTGCAGATTAAGGTCTTCCTGAGCTACAGAGTGAGTTCAAGGCCAGCCTGAGAAACTCAGTGTAAGAACCTGAACCAAAGTAAGACCTTAAAAAGGCAGGATATACATCCCAGTGGTGGAATCGAAACCTAGCCTGCCCCCCTTACTAAGAAATCCTCATGGAGACTGAGCTGCCTATCAGCTACATCTGAGCAGGGGCTCTAGGTCCTCACCAATGTCCTTGGCTGATGCAACTGTCTCTGCAGGCATCCCTGGGTCCATATTTGGTGCCTTTGTAGGTCTCCTTGTCCCCTCCTGGTCCCTCTATCCCCCTACTCTTCCATAAGACTCCTTGCACTCTGCCCAAAGTTTGGCTATGAGTCTCAGCATCTGCTTTTGATTCCCTGCTGGATAAAGAAACTGTGGTACAGTTATACAATGGAATACTACTCAGTTATTATAAACAAGGAAATGAAATTTGCAGGCAAATGGATGGAAGTAGAAAAGATCATCCTGAGTAAGGTAACCCTTACTCAGAAAGACATGCATGGTATAGTCTCACTTATAAGCAGATATTAGCCATATAACACAGGATACCATACTAAAATCCATAGACCTACAGAAGCTAAGTAACAAGGAGGACCCTAGGGAGGATGCTTAATTCTCATTCAGAAGGACTAATAGATAGACACTGGAAGCAGTTAGAGAGGGAACAAGATGGGATCTTACCACAGATGTTCTCTGGAAAAAAAAAAAAAAAAGGCCTACTTTCAATACCTAGTATTACAAAAGGGACAGAAATAACAGAGGTCTTTGTCCAGAGAAAAACTGCTACAGCTGGTGTCGGATATGATCTGGTGGTGTCAACTGAAGATGGAATTGTAACTAAGTAACTAGGAGAGACTTCAGCCTAGGCTCCATGGCAACGTCTCATGCCTAGCAACCAGAGTCTCTGCTTCAGCAACTAAAGCATCAAACAGGCTTGGGTTTTTGGTCCTGGCCGGCTTAGTGGAGGAAGGTCACACTGCTTTTACCCAGGAAAAGGAATCCCTTGGGAGGAGAAGTGCTAACACACAATTGGCCCGCATCACTCCAAAATTGAAGGGCACATGACTGCCCACGGGGGCTATCAGCGCACAGCTCTTTCTAAGATAGTGCTGTCCCTTTTAGACAGGTCTATTAAGGTCTAGCTATTACGGGTCCACGTGAAAGTTCAGTGCAGTAAAGCACACACTCCAGTTTTCATTCTCTAAGATGGATTTAAATGTCTGTTTGGGTTTCAAAATGTCTCAACTTTAAAATAGTAAAAAGAAAACTTAGATTAGGTGCAGATATTCTACTTAATGTGAAACTACAAAATTTCTGCACTTCTGAAGTCATCTTACAACCAGCTCAATTTCTTATTTCCCTTATAAAATTCAACATTTTTATTCTCTTTGCAATGATGGAGTCTTCTTTCCTTTATTATTTTCTTTCTTGTTGAGATGTAGTTTTACCCGTGGGCTGGCCCTGCTCTCAGGATGATCTTGCCTCAGCTTCTCTCCAAAAGGAAACAAAAGCAAAAACAACAAGCTGACTAAAAGACAGGCAAGGGGCTTGAATGGTCACCTTCTCAAAGAAGATCCCAACAGCCAGCAAGTCTCTGAGAAGACCCCGACACACCATTCTAAACTTTGTGCTCCGAACCTTGCTGGTTCGACACTTGGGCTGTCAAAGATGGTGTGCTACATGGGCTGTCACAGAAGATGTGTTACACGGGCTGTCATACATGGTACATTACATGGGCTGTCACGATGAGCTGCAATGATGTGTTATTAACCCCTTCTTCTAAAAACTTTGCTGTAGAGCCCGTTATTAGTACGATGTCTTTGAGATCTTGATCACTTGTCTGTGTGTGTGATGTGTGTGTCTGTGTGTCTAGGAATGTGTCTGTGTGATGTGTGTTTACGTGTATGCATGTATGTGATGTGTGTATGTGACTTCAGATATACCACAGCATATGTATGTAGGTCGGAGAACAACCTTTGGTGTCTGTTCTTTTGTGTTTACCATGGAGTACTCAGGCTAGCTGGCATTTGGCCTTCCAGAGAGTCTCCCGTCTCTGCCTGCCATGTCCACACAGGGACAGTGGAATCATAAATGCACATGTACTAACAACTCCTGCTTCCACGAGGGCTCCAGATATCCCAACTCAACTTCCCAGGCTGCACGGCAAGTTGTTTTAATCACTGAGCTCCCCAGACCACGGATAAATGTTTAAGGATTAAAGAACTTGTAAACCAGAAGTTTGAGAGCCAAGGCTGTGACACAGCATCTACTCTAGAAGGCATGGAGAAAGGTCATGGGAAGAGTATAGCACCTCAGTCTCTCTGGAAGTGGGTCCTTATGTTTTATATGCGAGTCAGTTTTCAGCAAGGTTTGGAATACAACACTTAGAATACAAAATGGTCATGTGAGGATCTTAGACACCTGCTGGCTTTTGTGTATCCGTTTTTGGAAAAAAAAAAAAAGAAAAAAAAAGCTATTCAAGACCCTTGAATGATTTTTAATCAGGTTACTGAGTTTTTATTTTGGTTTTTGTTTGTTAGGTTTTATTTTGTTGTTTGTTTGTTTGTTTGGGGGTTTTTGTTTCTGTTTCTGTTTCTGTTTTCTTTTTCCTATTTTTGCCAATGTAATAATCAGGATCCTACTGGAGAGACTCAGCACATGAGACTGGCAACCCAAAACCTGGAGAGTTCCTAGAGAGCCCCCGATGGAAGTCTGGAAATGTGAAGCAATCAGCAGCAGCAGCAGGTTAAACCAGTTCAGCAGCAAAGGGGAAGGCTGGATGGGATACAGTAATCTTCCTCTGCCAGGTTCCTTTAGAACATGGCTGCTGCCACGCATTCTGGCAACCACACTCATCAAGGCAACCAGAGCAGCTTTCAGCTGAAGCTCTCTACTCATTGGTTGATTCTACTTTGCTGCAAGTGTGCATTAAAACTGACCATCCCAGATGGTGAACTTACATGTATATTTTGGATGCAGGACTCCTGTCAGATTCATACTTTGCAGATATTTTCTCCTAAATTGTAGGCATCCAGTAAGAAGCATCAACTTGCAGCCTGCAGCTTTGGCTGACTCTCTACCTCACTGCACAGCATTGATTTTTGTCTGCTATGGTCCCGCCTGTCTTTTTGGCTTGCTGTAGCCCTTGCCTGTTCTCTGGGGCTTTTGCAGCCTGTGATTTGGGTGTGAAGTCCTGTAAATCATTGCCAGTGTAAATGCATGGCTCACTGTGTTCTCCTAAGAGTTTTGCAATTGAAGGTCTTAAGCCCAAGTTCCACTGAATTTTTTTAGTAGCGTAAGGTAAAGGTTAGCTTTCATTCTTCTGCTCCCTGATAGCCAATTTTCCACACAAGTCAACTAGGAGACCATTCTCTTCACATCAGGAATTACTGTGGATGATGTATGCTTGGGGTTAGGCTTCCTCTCTGTGTAATTGATTCTTTGTGTTCTTTGAAAAGATATTATTTTCAAAATATCTTTTGTTTATTCTTTGGCATTTTCATACATATATATATACAATGTATCTTGAGTGTAATCACCTCCAACTCTCCCTCCCAACCCCTGGTATCTCAGTGTGTCCCAGCCCCACCCATATCTTTTTTCCATTTTTCTTTTGTCACCCACTAATTCCAGCTAGTTCTGCCTATGAGAATACTGACTGATCTCACTGGCTTGACTTTGTGCAGGTGACTATATCTGCTGTGAGTTCTTAAGTATAATGGCTCTGTCCTGTCCAAAAGACAGCATTTAAAAGATACTGTACTAACTCACCAACTATCCTGAAATCAAAGATCTTTGCCTACCGAATACGTTGCTTATGATTTTACTAATACAATGTCTCAAAAAATTAAATTTACTTAAACCTTCAATTGTTTATCATCATGGTTGACAGCATAATTTAAGGCATGAACCAAAATCTAGGAGTTTGTGCAGGCAGCACATTGTTGATAGATTAGGGCTTAAGATGGGCTCATTTCAATGTCATCCCTGTGTCAACCCAGGGTACTAGACCCTTCTTTGTTCTATGACTGCCAAGCCTTTGGTAACAGACTTATATTTTGAAATTGATTACAAATTAGTGAGTATTGTCCAATTCATTTTCTTTACCGTACAACATTTGGAATTTTGTCTTGAACAGAATAAGGTCTAAATATAAGGCTATTTTTGATTGATCAAAAGCCATTTGCTATCCCAGGTGGAATTCATTCAGATGGCTTTATTGACTAATCGATTCCTGGGTCTCTGGGACAGGTTTCCAGGTTTAAGAATGTCTTGTACTCTGTGGTGTCCTGAGAAAAACAATCTGTCTTTATTGTCCAGAGACCAAAGAGACATGTATTATAGTGCTGTCTGTGTGGAAAAGAGTAAGGTTCACTCATGCAGCTAATGGATGCCCTCAGCCAACACGGAAGGCTAACTATCACTTGTGGGCTCACAGTCTGAGAGGACTGATTCTGATGTGACTCCTTCACTTTTATCCTATCCTCCACAATAATTGCAGCTGTGGTTTAAGACAATTCATACTAACTTCTCAGAAAGTACACAGCGAGCACCGATTCCAAGGGCTGCTATAGTTCACACTGGTTAGCAAAGTTGAGAATACTTTCAGGGGAAAATACTTCAAACAAAGCATATTGAGTGCTCCACAGAAACCTCCTCCCCACAGGAGGAAGTCACCCCTCATGGTGCTCCACTCAACCTCCCCCTGTAGGAGGAAGAGTCATGCATAGAGCACTGCCCTCAACCTACTAGCAAGGCCAGATTCTCTGTCACTCATGCCCCTGGCCTTCTCCCACAATGGGGGACAGAAGTCACACAGTGGTCACTAACAGTGGTTTCTTTGACATTAGAACTCTGAACCAGAAGTTGAATTCTCCTTTCTCACCACCTTGGTAAGCACACCCACCACCAAAGTCTCACTGCATTGTTCCTTTAGCAGGCACAATGACGTCATCACAAACTTTCTTGCCTCAAATGAATAGATGGCGCAAGTGGAAGGCCCCGGAGCTGTGGATATTTATTTCCATGGAAACTCAGAACACCACAAATGGACTTCTCTGTGGTGTTAGAGCCATTTTCATGGACGGGCATCATGGCTAATGGGATAAATGAATTACTTCAGAGGTCTAAAGACAAGAAATATGAGAAAGATGGAGCTTTATCCTGGGAGTCCCAGTGTCTGTGGAAATCTGGCACTTGAATTCTGGGATACTTTGGAGTCTTTGTAAAGCAAGGACAGTGAGCAAAGGCATGAGGCTTAAATCCACATGGTCTTTATCTTCTGATTGTAAAGAGTGTGGGGTACATAAAGAAGCGCATCTCTGGGTACCAGGCTCTATCTTGGCTGAACAAGAACCACAGTCATGACAACCCCCTTGACCTCTGAGGTCTGGAGTGTCTGATTTCTCACTGGCTATAGCCTGAAACAAGGTCAGTTTTGATGGATGTAAAATCCAATGATTCGTGTAAGTCAATATCGGTGTTTGTCATGTCCAGAAAGGGCTGTTTCTGTTAGGTGAGAGGTGAGCATCTGTGACCATTAGCTGGGCCAGGGAACATCTCCACCTGTCCTCATAAGGTGAGCATTTACAAATTGTTTTGCAGGAAAATAAAAACACAAATTACATCTGTGTTGAGAAAGTGTTTTTGCTTGATGTTTTCCAAACTGAAGGTGGTAGAAGAAAGTACCACAGAAGGTGTCCAGGCTCCCTCACAGGGACCACACCATGAGCTTCAAGCGTAGTCTCTCTGCTCTGAAAGCTCTGGAGGAGTCAGCAGGATAGGGTGGCTCAAAGGCAGCTCCATCACTGAAGATCCTGCCAGAACAGGTGCCCTGAATACCTGGAGCTCCCTGTCAACCCTGTAGGCAGCACCACCAAAGCCTCTTTCTTACCCACCAACTGCTAATCCTAGTAGAACTTTGGAGCCAAGTCTTACAAATCTTGTAACTTTCTGAGTTTGCTGGGTCTTATACGTTTTTTTGGAATTTCCTGTATCTTACAGGGGCTCTTTCTTCCTTCCTACAGGAGGTTGTAATTTCCATTTGGAAAGAATAGCTACACAACAGTATAGATTATTTTAAAAATAAAACATCTGCTTTGATACCCTGCAGGGTAGAGTCTTTCAGGCCAAACTTTGGGCAGAGTTCAGGGAATCTTATGAAAGAAGGGGGAGATTGAAAGACCTGGAGGGGACAGGCGCTCCACAAGGAGAGCAACAGAACCAAAAAATCTGGACACAGGGGTGTTTTCTGAGACTGATATTCCAACAAAGGACCATTCATGGAGATAACCTAGATCCCCTGCACAGATGTAGCCCTTGGAAATTCATTGTCCAAGTGGGTTCCCTAGTGAGAACAAGAGCTGTCTCTGACATGAACTCAGTGACTGGCTCTTTGATCACCTCCCCCTGATGGAGAAAACAGCCTTATCAGGCCACAGAGGAAGACAATGCAGCCAGTCCTGATGAGACCTGATAGGCTAGGGTCAGACAGAAGGGGCGGGGGACCTCCCCTATCAGTGGACTTGGGGAGGGGCATTGGTGAAGAGGGAGGGAGGGCGGGATCGGGAGGGAACGAGGGAGAGGGGTACAGTTAAGTGAATAAACTGTAATTAATTTAAAAAAATAAAAGTTTTTAAAAACTACACAAAACAAACATAAATAAATAAAACAAGCCCCAAACTAAGTGCTTTTCCTATTCCTGAGTGTGCCTGTGTGTGGTGTGCCTACAAGTGTGCAGCTATTAATGTATATAGTCATATATTAGTGTATTAGTATATTAGTAGTATGTAGCTTTGTATGAGGGACTGGTTTATATGTGTGAGGTATCATAAAAATCACAAATGGCTTGTTTTTGTGTCTTGTCACAATGTCTTCTTAGAGAGTAGCTGTTACCCACACAGGAACGGTAACACCAAGCAGTCCAAAGCATTGATTCTCTTGCTTAGCAATGCTGGAAAAACACTGAATGAATGAAGTCTGGTCCTAATGAAAAAGACCCCTTTCTACAGTCCCCGTCTGAAACACCATGACTATGTCCACAGTCAGTAGTGCACTCCAGGGCCAGCGCATTGGTCTGACCAGGAAAGGGGCTTCTGCACTCGGCCAGAAAAGAACTTCCATAGGAACCCTTGTCATCACATGGAGTGCTGACCGTTCCTGTGCCAGCTGCCCCTCCCACACACATTCCAGAGAGTTCTCTAGAATGTTCCATAATAAAGGGTCAGGCTCAAGCAGGGAAGACAAGAGTGGCCTTTCTACAAGAGGACAGTGCTAGGTTCCCTTTGCCACTAAGTTATCCCTAAGTAGTTGCATCACAAAGAATAAAGATTTCCAGTCCCCCAAAAACAGACTTGAAGATGCTTTGACCTTATTTTCTCTTGGTCTTTTTTCCAAAACATAATTTCCCAAGGCTACATCAGGACTCAGCTGCACCGAAATCCTGATCTTGCATGCTTTCATCTTGATCTATCATCCCCTAAGAAGTCGAAGAAGTGAAAGATGACTGTAAGGGAGCTGCCAGAATTCCAGTAAATAAATACAGCCAGGAAATAAATGGCTCTGAGTGATATGAATGTCTTTTAAAATCATGCAAACCATGCCCCACTGTCTGATCCTGGGTTACCTTCTTCTGGCTGTGTAGTCAGGCAGAGCCCTGTGTTGCTATCCCCTAATTTAGAAATAGACGGTTCTAAAAGCAGCGAACATTCAGATCCCCCACAAAGAAAGAGGCGCTCTAGCCATACAGTAGTAAAGGAACATTCCACAGGCAGTGGACCTGGGTTGAAAATCCCACGAGATGCTATAACAACTCTTTTTTTTTTAATGTGTTTACTAACATGGTGACCTTTTCTTTTTTTCACAATTTATTCATTATATATCCCAAATGAAGTCCCTTCCTCAACTCCCACAAGTCCCACCCTCCCTCTCTCTTCTCCTCTTCCGCTTCTCCTAGTCCACTGAAAGGGGGAGTTCTCCACTACTGCCATCTGCCCATAGCTTGTTAAGTCTCACCAGTACTGCCTGGATCCTTTTCCTCTGTGGCCCGGCAGGGCCTAATCACCAGGGGCGAGTGAGTCCTCCTTACAGGCTATTATGTTCTAGAGGGCAGGATCACTTCATGTGCCTGTCAGCATAGTGGGGCAGCAAGTGGCTGACAGTGTGAGGCACTTTGGATGCCCCTTCCCCAGGCAACTGGGGGGTCACTGCAACTTGCACTGACTGGCCCTCCTTGGGATTATTAACCTTGATTGTCAACCTGGCTGGATCTAGCATCATCAGTTAAAGGTGCGCTCTTTTACGGGAATTTTCTTGATGGGATTCTGTAAAGTGGGCAGACGTACACTAAATGTTGCTGGCACCTTCTGGCGGCAGCGCAGGGAAAGTGTTCGCTTGGTGTCTCTTTGCCCGCACTTTGACTGGCAAGTTCATCATCTTTGTTGTTGCCTGGGCTGTTCCTGCTGTTCTTGCTCTATTCCTTCTCTGATGTTAGGACCCAGCTTCAAGCTTCCAATGTGAACCAAAGGCCAGCAGCTCTCCAGTCCTCCTCCAGACCTCCAGGGCTATGTAGGGACTGCTGAGCTATGCATCCCTGAGGCCTGGGACACTACAGGGCCTTTATCCCCTCTAGTGTGAGGCACTGAATTTTATGAGCCAATCTATGTGCACTCATCCTGTTGGTCTATTTCTCTAATGAGCTCTAATACAGCCTTTAGTCCCCCTGAATCCAACCCCAGAATCCATCCCACAAGGGCAACTCAAGGACCAAGACTTGGAGGAAATGATGAGGCTATTGTTAAAGAAAATTCCCTTAAAGCCAAGGCCAGCCTGACATCCACAGTATCCAGAGGTCCAGGAAAAAGCCCGGCCTATCTCCCATCCCACAACTTAAAACAACTTAACTAGGAAATCACTTCCCCCTTCTGTCACTAATGAAGCTCTGCCTCCGAGTTTCCTGCTGTTACTTCAAGGGCCCTGCTCAGACCCTGCGCTGTGCACCCACCCTCAGTCATGGCACCCACTCACACTAAGGAAGTCTACTTTGTCATCGGGGTCCTTCTATGTTGCCTTGGTTCCAGCCCCTGTCTAAACTCAGTTCTCACCATTGCCGTTCCTCCAGCCACAGAAGCTGGATAGATTAGAAATGGCACAGGTGCCACAGTGGGGTTTGTGCCCTTGGTGTGGTGGACCCAGTTCATGCATCTTACCTGACGCTCTGCATGGGTTTTTCCTTGTTGCTAGGTATGTATGTTTGTTTTGTTTTGTTTTGATCAATAGAATTAAACAACAACAACATCCCAGGGGCCACTGGAGAGCATACATTTTCTTGCATAGTGTGAGGTTAATGCTCTGGTAAGGATTTACAGTGGACACCTGCTGAAATAAGCTTACTTGCCCACAGGGATGTGCAAACAATGAACAGAAAGATGGAATAATGGTGTAACCTAAAATACCGTAACATGGGATATGACCGTTGTATTAGTTACTGTACGAATTACTAGGACAAAATAAATAATAACCCTGGAGGAAGGGCTTATGTTGGCTCACAGTTTGAGGATGCAGTCTCTCTCCGAGGAGATGGCAAGGAAGCAAGAGACAGCTGGTCAAAACACATCCACAGGAAACAGAGAGAGAGAGGAACACTGGTACTCAGCTCACTTCCTTTGGCTTCAGCCTAACCCCAGACCATTTCATTTAAATCTGCCACCCAGATTTAGAACAGGTCTTTCCACCTCTATGGATTCAATTTAGGAGCTCATAAGTGGTAATTCTCAGTCTACTGGGTTGGCAAACAAGATTAATCTTTCCCATTTCAATAGGTGCTGGGGTGTAGCGTGCCATATGTTGATGTATGCTGCCCTGGTGGGTCAGACATTAACCTACATCCCTTGAGAACCTGCAGGAGTGAGTGTTTATCCCAACAGTGCACTTGTAAAACAAGGGACTCTCTGCTTGTGGTGGATACGATGAGTGAAAAGAGAGAAGGCTCAACACAGGCTCAATGCATTTCTAGAAGCATTGTCACTAACTTATTCATCTGGCTTGACGGATACCCTTCTTGGTGCTAAGGCATGGCCTCTGCACTTGCCTGTGGCCTCCAGCCAGAAAGAGCTAAGTTGAAACTCAGAGCCCAGCCCCATCCTGGAGAACAGAATGTAAATGGAAAATTCATACAGTGCTTTCAGGAATCTGAGCAGCCTAGCTTGATTGCAGTTTTAATATGGCTCCAAATTTTCTTTGGTTTTTTTTTTATTTGATCTCATATTCATAAAAATCAGTGAAGGAAAATGAATTTGCTTTGAACATAAAAGTTAAGGAATATTTGAATATAGATGATACCTGCCAGATAAACATAAAGCTACTATCAATCAAATACATTCAAAACAACAATAGCAAAATGTGTTATTTGTTATGCTAACACAGCTATATTATTTTCTTGATCAGTCTGCATTCCCACTGTGCAAAAGCAAAAGTGATAGTGTCTTTTCAAAACATGCTAGCTGCTTGGGTGAAGGCGCTCTTTCAGCATACACTCCTTCACTTCCTGCAAGGGTCCTACTGGTCACGACTTAGTCTGGATGTCTGTGGCTGCTGGCTTGGACCCTCCTTTCTGCTAGGACACTTGCTGTCTGCAAGGACTTCAGCTCAGCCTAGGAGGATCTGTGTGATGGGGAAACTTGGTGCAGGAAAGAGACACACAGGGCTCTGGGGTACTCAGAGATTCACTCTCAGAACCAAGCAGATGAGATGGAAAGGAGATTCAGCTGCATGGAAACTCCTTAGAGAAGGCTTTCGAGAGGGCACACATGCACTCCTGTGGGAATGTGTATGAGGTTAGACTTGACCCTTGGGTGCTGTTCTTCAGGAAATGTCCACCTTGGTTTTTGAATGTGTGTGTGTGTGTGTGTGTGTGTGTGTGTGCTATACCATGTGTGTCCACATGTGTGTGCAGGCTGGCATGCATTTGCATGCACTACAAGGCCAGAGGAGGACATTGAGGTCCTGCTCTGTTATTCTCTACCTTGTCTTCTTCAGACAGGGTTTTTTATGGAACCTTGAGCTTGCCATTTTGTTTTTGTTTTTGTTTTCAGGTAGCCTGTTTGTCCAGGAGCACCAGCACTCTGCTTATCTTCAGTTTCTGCCCCACACCGAGATGCCCATTGCAGGCACTCTTGGCCATACCTGGCCTTTTCTAAGGGTGTTATGGATCAAACTCATGCTTGTGCTTCAAGTGCTCTTATCCACTAAGCCCTCTCCCAGCCTTAGTGGGTTCTTTTGAGGCCGAGTCTCTCACTGAGATCTTGGAATCCCCAGGTCAAACAAGCTGGCTGGCTAATTTCTCCCAGGGATCCACCTGTCTCCTTCATCTATAAAATAGGCAGGTAACAGCACCAGCCCCAAGACTGTTGTCAAGAAATTAATTCAGCCTAATCATAGATGGGAGCAATTCAGGTGGCATCTGTGAAATGGTTATTCAACAGCTGTTTGTGTGTCACTTCCAGAAAATGAAAGGATTGCTTAAGATAACAAGTATAATGCTGATGATATGGAGAAAAGAGGTTAAAAACTAATCCTTCTCTAAAAGCAACTTAAATAACTTCAGGTGTATACAAAGTGTGTTAGCTACTAAAGAACCAGAGCTGGCCCTCAGCGAGATAAATAGTTAAACCATGGCAAATTTTACTCAGAATTTATCAAAGAGCCTGTATTCCAAAGTCACCATTACACATGATGCCCCAGAGCTAATCATCTTCAAGAAAATCTTTCCACAGTTCATTTTATGTACAAAAACAATTACAAATGTAAAATCAAACAAGAATAAACTAAAGTGGGTATGTTTTCATAGTTACGGGAAAAGTTTAATACCCAGCTAAATTGGCATTGGTGAACACTAAAGCTAATTTCACACATGAGATCCCAATGATTACCTATTATGCTTGGAGGAAAAAATTACTATTTTTAAATTTTCTTTAAAGCAATTTATATAATTGACATAGAACCTAAGGGACAGAGTCTTATATAAAAATATTTTTAAAAAAATAAACTAAAAACGCCTCAGGACTACAAAAACCTGAGTACGTTTGTTTGTTTGTTTGTTTGTTTGTTTGTTTGTTTTTGTTTTTTGTTTTCTAAACTAAAGCACTCATGCAATAGAATGATTCTGAAAGGTAGATGGCCTCCATCAAATACTTAAATATATAAATAGAAAATGATGGGAAAATGTTCAGCACCAGGTAGGAGAGAAAGAAGGTTAGTGGGGAGGGAGCCAGAGTTCGCTTAGGCTACTTTCCGCTGGTTAGGGTTGTTGTGTTCCTTGGGGCAAGTCTAATCTTTGTATCAGGATAGCTCCAACTTCTCATTAAACTGGATCAATAGCAACCAGGAGCAGCAGAGGGGAGCACCATTCTTTCTCAGAGCCCCTCCCTTTGTCTGGGCTCTGGCATTTATAGCCCCTGAAGAATCCTCAGAATTAAACTATTTACAGCTGACAAAAACCATGCCCTTCTGAGCCTGTGTGAGACAAATAGCCTGCTGCTGTCGACAGTCTGAAGCAGTCCCATATCCCACACCTGGGATTAAAGCAGAACCATGTTTAACATAACTGAGCTTTTAAAGACAGAAAAACGTTCACTACAAACCTGGATGTACAGTAGTGATGAGCAGATAAAGAAAATGTGTATTTTGTGCACAATAGAATTTTATTCTAAGTTGAAATTCTGAAATTTGCAGGAGAATGGATGGCAACATTACATTAAGTAACGTAACTCAGTCTCAGAAAGACAAATGCTATCTCTCTCTCATATGTGGGTTTTCTGGGATCTGGTTGGTGTGTGTGTGCGTGTGCGTGTGCGTGTGTGTGTGTGTGTGTGTGTGTGTGTGTGTGAATAAATATGGGAACTTGCCAGAAAATTAGAGAAAATGGGATGGGGGGAAAAGAAGATTTAATGGTGGAATAAAAAAGACAATAGAAAGCATAAAATATTCTAGTACAAGAGGGAATATTGGGGCAAAAAAGGAAAGGGGGCAGGGAGATAACAGGAAGGGAGAAATCAACCACAACAAAAAAAAGGTATGGAAATGTTATAAGGAAACTCTTACTCTGAAAAGTAAATTATAAATGTTAACTTTTAAAGTCAGTACAAAGGGAAAGCCACAGGTATGATTAAAGTATCAAAACTTTACTCACTTGTCAGGATTTGGTTTCTGCTTTTTCAGCAGGGTCTGCATAACATCACTAGCCCTGTAATAAATAACACTGGGAACCAGTAAAGTTGCTGTCATTATGATAAAGCTCAGTGAGGGTTCTGAGACTATGACAAGCTATCCTTGAAGATACTGACAGCAGCTCCACTCTTTACCCACTTGAGTGAGACTGGACTCTGACGGCTGCATTCCCTGGGGTCTGTCCAGATCTCAGGGTAGGACTCAGTCAGTTCCTTTATGTGGCCATTTGGTCAGAGACGAGGGGAGGGCTCCATGAAGATAGCAGAGTGCTACCTGGAGGTCAGGAGCTCTGCAGGTGCAGGCAGCACAGAGGGGCCCACGGCAAAGTTTAGTGGTGTATTTGGAACACAGCAGAGGTCAACTGCAGGGCCCTGAAAGGACCTGTGACAAATGGAGTTTAGAATGGCTCACCATGATACTATTAGAGTCTGGGTCAGGAAAGAGGGTCTGGGAATTGTTCTGTAAGAAATACGCATTTGTCTGAGCTTGGGAAACAGATAAAAGAATTGGAAAAAAGTGGGTTTAGGGAAATGCAATGTATAACATTTGACAAGAGCAAAAATCACTGGGTAGAAATACAAGAACTAGTATCTAAGTTTGAGGAGTGGAGAACTAGACTACATGAGCCACTTGAAAGAGAAATAACACAAAGACAGACTTGAAGTATCTTCAGGGAGAGGAGGCTTCAGTGGCATCCTGTGCTTTCAGACTCTGAGGCAGAGACAGGCAAACAACAGATCTGAATTGCTGAGACCAACTTGGATGGTGGTTTGTAAAATTTTGTAACACAGCGAATCACAGGCTGAGGACTCGGGCACAAAACTCCGGGCATCTCTAGTACCAGTCACACAGAACGGTGCAAGGGCTTGCCAGAGGTGCTTCTGAACTGGCTGTTCTGTGAACCTCACAAAAGTACCTTCTGTAGAGGATGGCGTATAGAGCAAGCTGACAGAGGTGGGGAGGCCCATCCTCACCCTGTGGCACTGTTCTCTGAGCTGGGGTAAAGAACTACATAAAACAGAGAGAATGAGCTGAGCACCAGAATCTATCACTCACTGCTTCTACACTGTGAGTGCAAGAGAAAAAAACATCTTTTTACTTTTTACTTTTTACTTATTTATTACAATGTATTCACTTTGTATCCCAGCTGTAGCTCCCTCCCTCAACCCCTCCCAATCCTGCCCTCCCTCTTCTCATCCCATGACCCTCCCCAAGTCCACTGATAGGGGAGGTCCTCCTCCCCTTCCATTTGACCCCCCTAGTCTATCAGGACTCATCAAGACTGTCTGCATTGCCTTCCTTTGTAGCCTGGTAAGGCTGCTTCCCCCTCAGGGGGAGGTAATCAAAGAGCCAGCCACTGAGTTCATGTCAGAGATAGCCCCCTGTTCCCCTTACTAGGGAACCCACTTGGACACTGAGCTGTCATAGGCTACATCTGTGCAGGGGTTCTGAGATATTTCCATGAATGGTCCTTGGTTCGAGTATCAGTCTCAGAAAAGACCCCTAGGCCTAGATTTTTTTTTGTTCTGTTGTTCTCCTTATGGAGATCCTATCCCCTCCAGGTCTTTCTGTATCCCCCTTCTTTCATAAGATTCCCTGAACTCTGCCCAGAGTTTAGCTATGAGTGTCATCATCTGCTTTAATACCCTGCTGCATAGAGTCTTTCAGAGGCCCTCTTTGGTAGGCTCCTGTCATGTTCCCTGTTTTCTCCCTCTTATGATGGCCATCCCGTTTGCCTTTCTGAATGAGGAACCCAACTCACCTGTATGAGCTGTGCAGGGAGTTCTTGCACCACAGAACTGTCTTAGGGTCAGGGATGTGAGAGTCTCAGACCTGAAAATCACAGAAGACTCCAGTGAGCAGATCAAACACAACAAAGGAAAGGGAGAATGAAAGAGGGAGGCAGAGATCAGAAGTAAAGATTCCAGAAATTACAGGTCCATATCTTTCATCACACCCCGAAACCACACATGAAAGCTCCCCCGCTATATAGTGAGCCTTGAGGGTGGCAGGGCTTTAGTTCAGTTTTCACAAAAAAAAAAAAAAAAAAAAAAAAAAAAGATAAAGTTACCTTAAAATGAGCAAAGGAAAGATTCCAACCAACTCTTTCTCACTCACAGTTATTGTGAAGAGAATTAAGAACAAAATAGTGTCTGGGTTGGTGCATCAGTCTCTGCAGGACACCCTAGGCTCAGATTTTTTTAGTTTTGTTGGTCTCCCTGTGGGGCTCATGTCCCCTCCATGTCCTTCTATCCCCCACTTCCTTCTTCCACAACACTAGCTGTGCTCTGCTCAAAGTTTGGCTGTGAGTCTCAGCATCTGCTTCAATCCCTCTGTTGGGTGGACCTTTCAGAGGACCATCAATATGGAGAGGACCTAGACCCCCTGCTCAGATGTAGCCAACTATAGTCTCCCTGTGGGTCTCTGAGTAAGGGGAGCAGGGGTTGCCTCTGTCATGAACTCAGTTTCCTGCTCTTTGATCTCTTGCCACTGGTGGTGCAGCCTTGCCAGGCCACTGAGGAAGAGGATCCAGGCAGTCCTGATGAGACTTGATAAGCTATGGGCAGATGGCAAAGGAGGAAAACTTCCTCTTCAGTGGACTATGGGAAGGAGATAGAAAGGAAGAGGGAGGGAGGGACCTTCAAACAGGATATATAATGAATGAGTTGTGAAAAATTAAAATTAAAATTAAAAAAGCCCCTGGCTTTGCCAGGAAATCTAAATGCAGGCATCCTGCAAACACAAGGAAGGACAAATGAGGATTTCATGGCTACAGAAAGGTTATGGAGGAAGTTAATCACTCATTCACGTCAAGAGCAATCAATAAACACTATTTCTGGCTGTCCCCACATAAGCCTCACAGTGAACACACCCCCCTTAGCAGAGGAAAACTCAGACTCACAGTGGGTCTGAGTCAAAGGCAGAAATGCCCAACAACCAGAGTGAGATAAGCCACAGGGGCCTCCTGATGAGACTACTGAGAAAAGCTATGAGAGCAATATGAGTAAGGAGGGGACATAAAAGGTGGTGTGTGCATATGTAATGTATAAATACGTACGCATAACAGGTTAGAAGATACAATTAAAATGATGACAAAAAACAGAATCCTGTGTACGTGATTAAAAATAAAGCTGAAACCATTTAGCTAATACATAACCATAAGTTAAAAATTTTTAATGCCATTTACAACAGCACACAAAAATGAAATATTTAGGGATAAATTTAATAAAAAAATGCACATTATCTATTTGTGGTAAACTATAAAATTCTGACTAAAAGCACAAGTATATTAATAGATGCTCTAAATGCATAGATTAGAAGGCTCAAAATTGCTAAAATGTCAGTTTTTCAGAAACTTATTTATAAAATTATCACATTCCCATAAAAAAATACCAGGAGAATATTTGTACATTTTGACAAACAAATTCTAAAATCTGTAAGAAAAGGGGCAGAGCCTAAAATGCCAAGGCACTACACTCTCAGTAAAAAGAAAAGGCAGAGTGACTCAGCTCCTTACTGGGCCCTAAGGAAGTGCCCGGCTTTGTGAGTTGTTGAAAGCCTTCATCAGATCAACAGAGGTCTGCCTCAACCAAAGTCTCCTGTGTGTGAGTTGATCTCTTTGCCTTTTGAACCTAGTGTTCTCTGAAGGAGGAGTGGTGAACTAACATAGATACTGCGGCTTCTTTTAGTGCTACAGCAATAATAGTAAACGAAAAGCAACTTAGGCAGATGTGACAGTTGCAAAAACTCAAAATAGGCTTGGTTGCAAAGCAAAAGCACACATAAGAGGATGAGGGAGGCAAAAAAATTCTACTATTAAACCACCAAGGGAATGCCCAGCTAATGCCTGGCCCAACTAAAGACCCAACCCTATCAGAGACTGCCAACCCCTGACACTAATGAATGATGCTCTGCTAAACTTTCAGGCAGGAGACTTACAGAGATGTCTGCTGAGAGACTCTACCCAGCACCATCTCAAAACAGAAACTAATACTTACAGCCAAACATTGGGTGATGCATAGGGTGTCTTGGGGAAAAGTGGGAGGAAAGAGAAAAAAAATCCTGGAGGTGACAGGAACCCTACAAGAAGAACAGAGCCAACAAACCAGGGCCCTGAGGGGCTTACTGAGACTAAAGCATCAACAAAGAACCATGCCCAAGCTGGACCTAGGCCCCCTACAAAGACGTAGCAGATGGGCAGCTTAGGCTCCAAGTGGGTCCTCTAGAAAGGGAAATGGGGACTGCATTGAACACAAACTCACTTGCTTGCTTTTAGATAATTTTTCCCTAGTAGGACTGCCTTAACAGGCCACAGGGGAAAAGGACACACTCTGTATTGATGAAACTTGATGAGCTGGGCTGGATGGGAAAGGGAGCTCCGCTTTTGGAGAAAAGGGGGAGGGGGAAGGAGGGTGGGACTTGGAGGAGAGGAAGGATGGGGAGACAACAAGGATATAAAGTGAACAAAAATAATAAACAAATAAATAAATAAATTCAGCTTTCAAGGTGAAGGAGGAGGAGAAGGAAGAGGAGGAGGGAAATTGTAGTTCTTAAAAGGTTAAGGCCATCAAAAAGGATCCAAATACTTTGCACTAAAGCAAAACAAAGGATGCTATGAAGTCAACCCAGAAATAGCCTGGGATTTCATCCTAGGCTCAAAAGAATAAAAGTTTTAATGGATTTGAAAGAGTTAGATTTGATAAGAGATCTTCAGGGTTCCTCCCCCACACAGTGCCACCTAGAGAGATATTTCCCCACATACAGACATCCAAACATAGACAGGTCTTGGGAGAGGGTGGCTACTACCTGAGCTGGGGGCAGATGGAGGTACTGTTTGCACAATGCTGGTTTTTCAGATAGGCAGGGAAAACATTAAATGATACATCATCATCATCAACACCATCATCATAGTAGTCACATAGGGCTGTGATTTTTGACTGTGTTTGAACCCATTCCCCCTTTCTACAGTCCTCTTCCTGTTTTGGAATGAGCACATTCACATATCATTGTATGTGGAAAGTATGTTAGTTTCTTTTTGATTTTGCAAGGGCTCCAGGCTAAGAGTTTGCCTTGAATGGATTTTTTTGAGTGATGTTGGAACAGGGCCATTGTGGGTAGACGGCATGCATCCTGCATTTGAGACCTGTGAGAGGCTTGAGGAAACAAAAGGAGGAACACCAGTCTGCAAATGAGGTGTTCCTGCAATGGCTCCACCCCCTGGCGAAGCCTTTCTCAGAGCCATGGCTTCTTGGAAGTCATAGGTTCAGGAGGCTTCTGTTTTTCTTGATGGATTACCCAACAAATGGATTCAAAATCTTAACAAAATTCCAGGAGGTGGAGGACCTGTGGTGAGTGGCTGGAAGTGGACAGCTGGGTGCTCATTTCATGGAGCACGTTTCCTGGTTTCCCCTTGCTCTGATTGCTGACTGTGACAAGGTGAGCAGCTTTCACCTGTCCATCGCTCCCTTGTTTCTCCTGAGCTGCAGTTATGCAGACAGTGGCCAGCCAGCCAGCCAGAGACTATGACTTTTGAAGTTGTGAGTAGAGGAAGGCTTTCTTCCTTTAAATTGCTTGTCTCGGGTGCTTGTCACAGAAGCAAATCTAACTAAGGTTGTGCTTTTGGGTAACTGAACTGGGCTCCTTGGGTCTGCACTGGTAAGGATCCAACTTAGAAATACGAGTAGGTACATGCCCAGTATAGGCAAGAAGGATGGCACTGAATAGGCCCTAAATAGGTCCTAAATAGATCCCACTGATGTTCAACTGACGACCGACTTCCACCCTGGACCTTTATGGGGAACTCTCCTTGTAGTTTCTCATTAACCATAACCCTTCCTTAGGAACATTGCCAAACAGCACATAGCTAACCTACAGTCTCCTTAGGATGCTGTTCCACAGGGGTGGGACAGCATCTGTTCTGAATTCTGATCTTTCTTCAACACCCATTTCAGCTCCCCAACCCCAGTGATGTCCTCTCAATGGTTCCAGAAAGCTGTGCTCTGGCTCTGAGGCCCCACATTGCTCCTGACTCCATTTACACTCATGTCTGTGGGTTTTTGTTCTCTTGAGCTGTGGGTGTAGCCCAGTAGCCGAGCACTTGCCTAACATCTCTGAGGTCCGGTGCTTAATCCCTAGCACTGGGAGAAAATCATACATTTGTTCCCCCTCCTTGCTTCTCCTAAAAACAGTAGTTTTGTCATTAAATTATGACTAAATGCTAATCCCCCCACACACACACTATCCATCACCAGTGGAAACCTTTGCCTTCCACACCAGTGCATTTCCATAGCCCTTGGCTTTTCTGGGCATCTGCAAAGTGCACAATTGCATACTTCCACTTTAGCCTAAATATTCTTTTTCTTTCTTTCTTTTTTTCTTTTATTCCTATTTGTTGTTATTTCACTCTGTTTTGTGTTTGATGTTTTTGTGCATTTTGTTTTGCTTCTTTTTTTCTTTTGGTCTGCTAGCTTTGATCCTTATGGTTTTGATTTTGGATGTTTTTTGCAGTGTTGGAGATCAGCCCCAGGACGCTGCAGTGCTGTGTAGAAACTCTGCTACAGAGGTAAATCTCCAGCCTCTGAGATATGTTAAATGTTTGTTAATTCAAAATATTAATTAAATATTTTGAACATAATTTTTGGAGGTTCATGGACAGAAATTCAGTCTACAAATGGGAAACATTTTTTTTTCTTTTTGCAATAGTTCAAACATAAATTCTGCTTCCAAGCCAGTCTTTTCCTGTAGGATAATGAGTCAGAAAACTGTTTTGTACTGTTGATTCCTGAAACAGCAAAAGGAAAACAAAAACACCTTGCAAATTTGATTGAAGTATCAAATAAATCTCTGTATTCCAATTTCAAAGTCAGTAAAAGAAAAGGCTTTGATGTCACCTTACAAATGTATCAAAGTTCCTGATAATTTTACATCGTAGTTCCTTCTCTGTTTCAATAACTTTAGATCATTGCGAGGCTTGGAAATGCTATGAAATTGTTTGTCATTGCCTTTAAAAATTTGTTAGTAAGTTAAATATCTAGAAATCTTGCCTCCATCTCATAATTATTTTTGACTGCAATTAGTAATGTCTTCCTTTAATCCTGCATGGCAGGTGCCTGGACTGGTTGAAATATCAAGTCATAAAGGATAAAACCCTCACAGTCCTAGATGAAGGGAGACTGAAGAGGCACAGCAGCTAATTACAGTGCACAGCTGGCTGAGGAAATGCTGCTCTCGCACAGCACACACGTGCAGCTGTGCACACTCACATGTGAGCATAAGGAGATAACTTAGGAAACGGGAACCAAAGTGAGAATCAAGTTTCTATTTGCCATCATTGGCAAGTGTACTAAGGTCTTGCAGGAGAGCAGTGTAGCCGAAAGACAGTTGTGCTCGAATATCGAGGGGTGAAGATTCAGAATATCTGTAATAAAAGCTCCCCAGATTCAGAAGATTCAGAATTTCTACAACAAAAGCTTAATCAAAAAGTGAGGAAGGAAAGGGGGATGGGAAAGTGGAATTACGTGTGTGAGAGTATGGTGAGAGGGGGAATCAACACAGCAAATGTTAATGATCACGTGCTATGTTTAAACACACACTGTTCAAACATGCTTTTGCAAGTTAAAATTTTTGACATTTATTTGTTTTCTTTCTGTGTGCATTTTGTGTGCCTGTGTGTCCATGTATATGTGTCTGTGTGGTGTCTGTGTATGTGTCTGTGTCTATGTATGTGTTCTGTGTGTCTGTATGTCTGTATCTGTGTCTGTATGTGTCTGTGTGTATCTGTCTGTGTCTATGTATGTGAACGTATGTGCCTGTGTGTGTGTCTGTGTGTTCATGTGTATATGTGTCTGTGTTCCTGTGTATGTGTCTGTGTTCCTGTGTATGTGTATGTGTCTTGGTTTATGTGTCTGTTTACATGTCTGTTTCTCTGTGTGTGTACATGTATGTATGTGTCTGTGTTCCTATGTATGTATATGTCTGTGTATATGAGTCTAGGTGTGTGTATGTGTCTGTCTCTGTGTGTGTATGTGTGTATGTGTCTGTGTTCCTATGTATGTATATGTCTGTGCATTCTGTGTTCCTATGTATGTATATGTCTGTGTATATGTGTCTAGGTTTGTGTGTATGTGTCTGTTTCTGTGTGTGTGTGTGTGTGTGTTCCTATATATGTATGTGTCTGTGCATATGTGTCTGGGCTTGTGTGTGTGTGTGTGAATGTGTGTCTGTGTGTATGCACAGGTACACACATTCCATGGTATATGTAAGGTGGTCATGGAACAGCCTGCAGGATCAGTCCTTTTACCATGCAGGTCATCAGGCTTGATAGGAAAGCACCTTGACCTGCTGAGCCATCGCTCTGGCCCCAGCTTTCTTAAAATGATAGATGTTCATAAAATGAAAATCTGGAACAAATTTTTAAATGTTAGTTAAAATGATTGTCCCTAGCTTGGTTAATTTTGAAATAGTTCTTTTGCGTAAAGCAGTCCAAAAATAATCTAATAGAAAATCCTTGAATTAACTGTTTCTTGGGTGATATTGAAGGTCTTTCATGTATTAACGACAGCCACTAAGTTGTATTTGATTTCAAGGACTCGTACTCAGTCATTTCCACTTTCATTGTTTAATAATTTTAAAAATTAAATCTGACAAGTTATAAACTATGTAACAGTTACTCCGTGCACAGGGACATTCAGAACACTTTCATGAAGACAAATTTTACATTCTCACAACTACATTTAACAAAACTTCTCTATTAAATGTGGCATGGCTATTAATGAGAACTTATTGCATAACTGAAGACTGATGTCTTCACGGCAGCAATCTCAAGCTTTAAAGCACAATATGTTTGAAAGATGGAAAGCCCTTCTCAAATGAGGAACATGGTCTGACTACTTGAATAGAAGTTCCACAGAGGAGGACAATGCAGCCAGTTCTGGAGAGACCTGATAGACTAGGGTCAGATGAAAGGGGAGAAGGACTTCCCTATCAATGGACTTAGAGAGGGGCAGGGAGGAGATGGGGAAGAGAGGGTGGGATTGGGAGGGAATGAGGGTGGGGACTACAGCTAGGATACAAAGTAAATAAACTGTAATTAATATTAAAAAATAAAAATTTAATTAAAAATATAAAAATGCAAAGAAGAAGAAGAGGAGGAGGAGGAAGAGGAGGAGGAGGAGGAGGAGGAGGAGGAGGAGGAGGAGGAGGAAGTTTCCTTGACTCAGAATGGGCAGTAGCTCCTGCCTAGAGAAGAGCCTATGGGTGGTGATAGGCTGGTACCATTCTCCATTCATCCCCTGATGCTCACCAGAGTCTCTGAACTGCCACCTGAAAGATGCCAGACATGGGGTCAGAAATCCACAGACCACCAGCTCAGCTCAGCCTAGCACATCACCTGCTTTGTAAATGAAGTTTATTAGAAAATGGCCATCCCAGTGACTTATACATGGACTCATTTCTTCTTAACAAGCAGGAGTAGGTTGTTTATAGCAATCAAATGACCCAAAAACACCAAAGCATTTCCTGGTTGGCCCTTTACCCAAAGCTAAACTAGGTGGGAGAATATTTAAGGGGAATTTGCAGAACATTAGGGCTTGTTCTCTGGGGTAATACTGAGAAAACTGTGAACCAAACTGAAAAGCATCAGTCTCTTCTGTCTCCACCATACATCTTTCACTGTGGCCATTGTTCTAGAAGAGTTCATCTCCATTACATCCAGCTGTTAGCCACTGTGGCCTTCTGCCTGGCAGAGCTGTGGTTACGGGCCTGAAGCCACTGATTAGAAATGTAGAGCATTCCTTGCTAGAGCCATGCGGTCTGTGAGCCCTCATGTGGAGCTTCACCTTTCCCTTTCATGAGGCCAACAAGAAAAGAGCTGTGGGCTCAGAAGGATGGGAGATCCCAAACAGAGCCTGTGCGATGAGTGCTGATCTTCCATTAGCTTCCAAAGAGGGAGGATTTTGAAGAACCTTAGCGACTTTGTCACTGCAAGCTACCTCCAAGATGGAGTCTCGGAGGATAGTGCCACCTCTATTTCCACCAGGTGCCCTCCTTTTCCACACTGCAACCCCACGATCTTCTGAAATGGTATCATTGAGTTGATATTATATGAGGAGACTTAATAGGGGTCCCCAACGTCACTGAAACATTCTTAAATGCCCTCTGACAGCATTGACAGGAACCAGTCAGTAAGTCCTGAGCTGTGAAATGCAACTGCCTTTTCCACATACTGACAATGAGGATGACCAAAGAGTCAGCAAGGAAAACATTGGCCAAGAGACTCTAATACCTCATTTGTTGTATGGACAGTGAGTGGTATGACTAGGTAGTCCATGCACAGCATCACACTGTACATTTGCAATAAGCAGCACAGAGCTGCAGACATATCCTTGTTCATTTCAATGTCTGCCTCTGTGGAAGGTTGGAGACATAACTCTAGACCTAAGAGACCCACACAGAACTAAGAAGACCAATTGCAAAGTCACCTTCCTGTCATGCTGAGCTGCCTCTAACGTGCCCCAGACAATCTGCCCTTACCTATTACCCTGCCATAGTGAAGGATGCGCAGCCACTGGCCATGTTCAACATGGAGGTTCTGGTGGTAAGATGCTGACATACATACATTTATGATGTATGAACAGATGGTCCTAAACTCAGTTGCAAACCCCTCACCACAAATAAGACATGAGCATCTCCCCACCTGGGCCAGAGGGCCCCCGTTTGTTATATCCTCAGAGAATGAACTCGTTGCAAGAGAACTTACCTCAGCCTTTGTCCCAATTTCTGCCTATAAAAACCCTAGACAAAGAACTCAACAGTTTTCCCTCTCTTGAGACCCCTCCCAGGTCCCTGAAATTTCTGTTACTTCTCCTTGACTCCTTTTCCTTATTTTTCTTTAATAAAGCTTGCTTTCTTTGCTTACTCCTGTAAGTGTCCAAACCTTTAATCATTACCAGCATGAGACAGAAAATTCAAGAGCTATTTTCTTAGCTTGACTTTTAGTGACTGTTGAGTCACTGAACTTCCACCCTAACTTCCTGGCACATGAAAGGTGCAGTTGTTCTAGAACATCTGCTTCTATTCAATAACACTTGGGGTTATGCTAATTATCACCCCCTAGACTCACTGAAGACAGTCATCCAACAACAGCTTGCGCTGCACATGGTTTTGTCTGCACTCCACACACAGTATTTGTTATGTCAGAATATGGAAATGCTGAGCACATCTGTTACACCACTCACAGCCCCCAGCTCATTCCTTCTCTTCCTAGGTGGCTATTTGGGTCAACAGAGGAATTACTGCAACTCTCAACGTTGGGGAACAGTCACTAGGGAGAATCACCTAGTGATTCATTTCAAGGTCATGTGCCATAATATAGCCAAGACATCCTTCCTAGTACAGAGGAAGTGATGAGCACAGAAAGGGCAGCCAAGAGGGAGGAGTGGGACACAAAGTCACCATTCCATTTCAGCTTTGCTGCAGGCTCAGAGTCGCCACCATCCCTGGGCAGCTAGGAACTGGATGTGCTGCGCGGCTGTGAGTTTGTCTAGCAGAGAAGCCCCTGAGTCATGTCTTAATGTCATCAGCTTATTGATCACTCCTTTCATCCATGAGTTACACAGAGGTACGTTATGGTGTGTGGGCTGAGTAAATTAGCATCTTAAGTGATGATTTTTCCCACATGTGCTTATTTCTCTCAGTATTGCTTTCTGCCTTTCACAAAAATAACCTATACCTAGGGGCACAAAAAATTATTTCAAAATGTGACATCCAGAGAACGTGTCTAATTGTATGTGGTTTTGTTGTTAACAAAAAGCACGTGCTTACCCTTTATTGTGCTAACAAACTGAAGAACTATACATTTCAGTAGTGTTATCTTTTACATTTTCCTCAATAAATTCTTCAAAGTCCTGCTATAGAAATTTTGACCCGTATCTCCCTTTGTTCAATTACTGCATTGATAATGCATATTAATGCCTATCCTGGACATGGCAGATAATTTATCACAGTGCAGTTTTGTTTGGGGAGATGTGAGATGTAAGATTTAGAGAAGAAGCATTGAGTGCGTGACTTATGATGCCTTCATTACTAAGAAGCCAGAGTGAAAAAACTTTTAGTTTGCGTTTTCAGAAAGGTGGTTCAAAAGCTGCATTTCCGAAAGGGTTATTGCAGCGTGGTGAGAGCTCAGGTCTGTGCTCGCTTGGCATCTCGTTTGTTCTTGCTGGTTAATCTTTCTTCGTCTCTAATCCTCATGTTGGAAAATAAAGCAATCCCAAAAACCTAGTAAGAGGGGCATTAAGTTCCTGTCAACTCAGAGACAACTCACACTGAGTATGAGGAACAGAGCAACACATATGCCTTGCTTCCCAACTAGCCTAAATCCTCAGCCTGTGCAATTCAGTGAGGAGTCCTTTAGTCTGCTGGAAATGGCTCACTGCACCTCTTACCTTAACACTTGAGTTTGTTTTTCCTGTTTAAATGACTTTACCTGTTTCAGTACAAAGCTGTAATCCAGACCAAATGAAAGACATTCATCTTAATGATGGGTCCTCTTTTTGATAAGGTACAAACAACTTTAATTGGATGCTAAAAGATGTGCTCTTTAGCATTACATAATTATCCATTAAGTGAACACCTGGAACTAAATTTTTGCACAAAGCAGGAAGGAAGCAGGAAAGTCTCTGGACCCTCTTTTTAGATAAAGTACATAAAACAATGGTACACTATAATTGAGCCATGGTTAACAAAAGTCCGGTTTCCCTGTGCAGAATTTTCACTTTTCCACAGCAAACTTCCGTGGGTGGGTGTTTCCAAATCCTTCAGGAAAATTCCCTCTGCCCCTGTATGGTAGTTCAGCCTGGAATCCCAGCACTCAGGAGTCTCTGTAGAACTGTGAGGTTCAGGCCAGCCAGAAACCACACAGGAAGACCTGGCCTCAAAAGGAGGAAAAGGCAGATTTGACTTTGAAACCAGACTATCTTTCTCATATTATTTAGCCTTCTGTATTGATATGGTTGATGTTCAATAAGCAAATCTTAATTAGACTTCATGATTAAGAACTATCCAATGAAAAACAGCTACCAGTGGAAAGAACAAATGGGAAATCTGGGGCTGGTTCTCTGGACAGAGAAAACAGAAATGCTCACTAAAAGCAGTAGTAAACTATTAATAGCCAGGGCTGTGTCGCTGGCTTCCCCTCTCCTTTCCTTGGCAATTCTTTGTGAGAGTGAGCAGAAAAGAGCTGGAAAGAGCTGATGGGATGTCTGTGATGAAAAACTAGGTGGCAGGCAGACAGCAAGGTGCAGAGAGAATCAGGTTTGAGAGAACAGCTGGCTCTTCCACCCCTCCCTGCACCTTCCATGACCCAGGGGACATGCAGGTTATTACAATGATAACCGCATGTACTTATAACATTGCATGAGGACAAAATGAGAAAATGCCTGCCCATTGTCTCACCAAGATACGGTATATAAAAGAAATTTAAGCATGCCAGTAACCTTAGCACTCTGAAAAATAGAGGCAGGCAGATACCTGTGAGTTTGAGGGCAGCCTGGTCTACAAAGCAAGTTCAGGACAGCCAAAGCTACACAGGGAAACACTGTCTGAAAAACATCAAGATCCAAAAACCAAAAACAAACTAACAAGCAAAAGAGTGGAACCCCTGCACAGAAGTAGCCTATGGCAGTTTAGTATCCAAGTGGCCTCCATAGTAATGGGGACAGGGGGTGCCTCTGACATGAAATGATTGGCCTGTCTTTGATCATAGCCCCCTAAGGGGGGAACAGCCTTACCAGGCCACAGAAGAAGACAAGGCAGCCACTCCTGATGAGACCTGATAGACTAGGATCAGAGGGAAGGAGAGGAAGATCTCACCTATCAGTGGACTTGGGGAGGGGCATGCGTGGAGAAGGGGAAGGAAAGGTGGGATTAGGAGGGGAGAAGGGGGGCTTATGGGGGGATACAAAGTGAATAAAGTGTAATTAATAAGAATTTTTAAAAAATAAAAAATAAACGGCAGAGTAATGTTTAGGACTATTTCAGAAATAGCTACTGTATCTTCTATTTCCTCTTCCCCCACTAAATGACTGTTCTCTCAAGGGCTAGAGGGCTCAGAAAAAAAAAAGATGAATATGGCCAAGTGACATCACCTCGCACTTTGGCCCTCCACTAGCAACCCTTGTGTGCTTGCTGCCTGTCCCCCTCCTAAGAACAGAAGCTGCTTGCCTTCCACATGTGAATTGCCTTCCACATGGAGGACCTGGAAATAACTGCTTGCTGGTGGCACAGGAGTGAAGAGCTGGCCAGCTCAGTGGGGAAGCAGGCAGTAGCTCTGCCCCCAGGTGGCTTTTGGGTTGAGCCTGAACCTTATGAAGCTTTAATCGTTTGTCCGTCCATCTTCTAGCTCTGCATGTGTTCCGTGGACAGCTTCGATTCTCTTTACAAACAGAAATCCATCCGGGCTTCTCTGCTATGATCTGAAACATAGATGCATGTTCCGTGTGCAGTTTACCCTCTGGTGATGCTCAACACTGAGTTTCAACTATGTAGGATGTGGAGTCACTATGGAAACAAGTCTCTGGTCACGTCTGTGAGGGCTTTCATAGATTGGGAAGTGGAAAGACCAGTTCTAAGTCAGTTACACCGTGCCATGGGTCAGGGGCCAGGACTGCATAAGAGTAAGCACGCTATCCAAGAACCGGCATTGGTGTTCTCTGTCCCTTCCTGGCTGTGATGCAATGCGACCAGTGACCGCATGCTCCTGGCACTATGCCATCCTCTCCATGATGGCTGAAGCCTCCTCCTTAAGCTGCTTTTGTTGGGTGTTTGGTCACAGAGACAAAGGAAAAAATGAAAATTTGTTCTTATGTGTCCAAAGACTGCTCTCATTCCTCTAGGGTTATCTGTCCCAGTACCAACCCTATGTGTCCTTCAGACCCTTCCACAGTACAAGAGAACACACAATGGTCCACGAATGCAGAGAATTAACTGCACAGCTCTCAAAAGACTGGGCTTAAGTCAGATTTCTCTAAGTCTTCAATGATTTTAATGAAAAAAAAAATTAAGTACCTATTGTTCTCAAAATGGTGTTAACTCCACATTATTAGAAAAATTGCACTTTCTTCTAATTTCTCTGAGTTTTGTAAATTACTAAAGTCCATTTAATTCCATTTGAGAGATTATTAAAAGCCTAGAAGAGATTATGACTTATAAATTAGACCATTATTCTTCCAAGAATACTGTAGACGTAAGGCTTGAATGAGAGCCCACTGGGAGGACTGTAACTCGTTCTCCTGTGAACTGTCCCTGACAATGAGCATTAACAGGCGTCAGATGGGCTGCTCCGCATTCAGCTGCTCCCACAAGGCAGTGGCGCCAATAATATCGGGGGTAGCGGGCACCAGGCAGCAGTGAGGATAATTTCAGTGCTCCTGCGTTCTGCACTATTCTTCATTGGTAACTGGGCTTTGTGTGTGTGTGTGTGTGTGTGTGTGTTTCAGGCATATAATTGCATATATTCATAACATTTAATGTTAAGTGGATCTCTCCTGAGCAGAAATCACAGCTCCTGATAACATCAGCACACATAGCAGTTTTTAAAACGTGCAGCTCACATCCCCTGATGGTGATTACTCATTCACTTCACTGAGGTGAACAAGAATGAAAGCGGCGTTCCTAGGGGATCCAGTACAAATGATGAATTCATTTTAACACAGTGTGGCCAAAATCTGAAACTCAAGTGTGTGCAGCGCTGTCTTCTGGGTAACATCGGCTGAGCACACTCATAACTGACAACCACCCAGGGTTGTTACTCAGCTGCAGTGAGGATGCCAGTGTCTTCAGAACCCAGACGAGGCTAATGCTAGTGTAAAACTGGCTGGGAGGGCCAAGTGAGGGGACCATCCTGAAGGCATCTGTCAGCTTCTGTAGGACAGGCATTTCTACCCATCTGCCACCCCTCCCACCACAGAGGCACGCCTTGGCTTGACTTTGGGCTTCCTGTGTAAATGCACACATGGCACAGTTCCTGATCATCTCACAACCTCTGCCTTGCCCATCTACCAGGGCCGCAGGAAATAGGAAAGGCTTCCGATTATCTCCTTTGGTAGAACTGCAACATGGGCCAGGGCCAGTCACTGGCCAGGGCCCAGCACACAGACAAGAGGAAGGTGACCTGCAGACCTGTACAGGAAGTCAAGGAGATGTGGCTCAGAACCACCTTTCATCTCTGGACCAGTTTCATGAGGAGAGTGAGCAGTATTTCTGACAGTGAGAGCGCAGAAAATTTTTACTGATCTTGTGGCTGGCTTTTTTTCTTAGAAAAGTTTCCTTGTCAAAAATCTCAGCAACATGGCCCCTTCTGGCAGAAAGACCCAGATTTGGAGCCTGCAGTCAGGAGCATTTCTGGCAGAAACACAGGCTGACACTTTTGTGTTTCTGCAGTGACATCAGTGGCTCTGAGGACGCATCCTGCCTTGCTTTTGTCTTCCCTTGCCTCAGTTTTTCAGAAATACTCCCCACTGACAGTCGGGGACTCTTAAATTATGGAATCCCTCCCCACATCAGGGTCCCTTCATAGCGTGAAGGTGGGTGGCAGTCTGCTTCCAGATGAGAAGGGTGGAAGGAAGGCTGGGAAGTTTCAGTTCACCCTGGAGAACAAGGAACACAAAATCGGAAGCCATGTTCAACAGCACGAGGAGGCACCTGTTTGCCAGAACCAAGTTTATGGAGCATGAAAGCCGGAAGGACGGTGATCAGCAGAGCACCCAGAGTGAAGACTGATGCTGTGAGGAGCAGACCCAGCATGGGGTGAATGGGGAGGGAGGGTGGGTGCTGGGGGAAGATGCTGAGGAGAGAGCCGGTCCTGGTCCAGCCCTGAGCACTGGGGGAGGAGCTAAAGAGCTCCCACTGGGTATTCTCCTGACCTCCATGAAGGCAAAGCAATATGAAGCATGAACAAAACAAGAAAAGAAAAAAAGTACCAAACAACAGAAAGACTACAAGCAAATAAAACACACTCATAACTGTAGACTCATAACTCTAGCAACTAGGGACTTGGTGGACCTGACATTCCTGAGATCTTTCTGCCTCACACAGAGAGGCTGAGCCCAATTCAAGAGATGGAAGACACTTTTTGTGAGATAACAAACCACAGCTGTGCAAGAGAAACACGTGAAAACCCTGGGCAAGTCATTCCAGGAGGAAGAGTAAGGTTCCCAGCCATCACACACATAGGCATGCACACACACACAGGTACACACACAAACATGCACACATGCACACACATGCACAAATGTACACACAAAGACATACACACACATACACATGTACACACACACACACACAGACATGCACGCATACCATACTCACATAGCCTTGGGTCTCACACAGCTTTGTATCATTCCTAAGCATAGTCAAAATTGTCACCCCCTTGAGAAGATGCCCGATGTCAAAGACAAAACCCAAATCACATAACTAGAGAAATAAGGGAGCTTTTAGAAAACATGAGAAAGAAGAAACTGTCATTGGAAGCTGGAGGCAGTGACCAACAAAACACAACCGACAGTGATCAATCAATCACCACAATTCTTTCTGACCTCTGTGTATCAAATTCTTCCAAACCCTCCATGACTGGATCCTTGTCCAAACTCCTCCACCCCAGGACTCACAGCTAGACTTCCAGTGCACAAAGCTGTGAGACGATGGCTCAGTGCTCTGTAAGCAGAGAAAAGCAGGCAGGAGCCCTCTTTTAACAACCAGAAGATTTTCCCTTTCAAATTTCACAGGCAAAATTTCTCTAACATTATTGCTTACTTGGCTTTCTTTTCAAGGAAAGATTATTACAATATCCCAAGCTCATAACTGTTTACATCTATCTTCTTGCAATGGCAACAGTGAGTGTTTCAGGTATGAAGAGAGCTGTACCACAGTGAAGGGCTTCCCTGCTGAAGTTCTTTGCCAGCTGCTCCTCAGTCGTTCCTATTTTCACTCTATTAAGCATTAGGTCTCCTGATGAACATGAGTGGTGACCCCTCAGCTGACTGAGCCTGAACTGCTGTGAGAAGGCCTAGGGTTGAGGTCTTAGACACATGAACCTACAGCCAGGTGCTCTGCACAGCATCTGTGATACAGAGACCACTCCCTGAAGGTATTAAAAGATGATCAATATTACTTCTGCTTTATCACTGCACTGGCTGCTTTTGTGTCAACTTGACGCAAGCTGGAGTCTTGAGAGAGGAAGGAGCCTCAACTGAAGAAATGTCTCCATGAGATCCAGCTGTAAGGTATTTTCTCAATTAGTGACAATGAGGAGGGGCCAGCCCATTGTGGGTGGTGTCACCCCTGGGCTGGTGGTTTTGGGGTCCATATAAGAAAGCAGGTTGAATAAGCCATGGGAAAGCAGGCTAGTAAACAGCACCCCTCCATGGCCTCTGCATCAGCTGCGGCCTCCAGGTTCCTGCCCTGTTTGAGTTCCTGTCCTCAGTTCCTCCGGTGATGGAAGTAGAAGCCAGATAAGCTCTTTCCTCCCCAACTTGCTTTTTCAGTCATAGTGTTTCATCACAGCTATAGAAATCCTAACTAAGACAATCACCTTTGCCTGAAATCCATCAACGGTAGCAGGTCAAGGTCATTTCAACCCCTCTCTCTGTGTGCACACTAAAACACCCAGAGACGCTACTCATTTGCAATTTTTTTAATCTCCCCTATGAGGTCTGAACGTCTACAGGAAGGCATGGTGAACTTCACTGCTCAGACAGCTGGAGCATCTTCCACAAAATGTGACGAGCGGGTGCTGGAGAGACAGCTCAGCAGCTAAGAGTACTTGTTTCTCTTCCTAAGGGCCAGAGCTCAGTTCCCAACACCTAAGTCCAGAGGCTCACAATCTCCTGCCCCTCCAGATGTCCCGCTGCCCTCTTCCAGCCACCACAATCACTTGCACTCACATGCACATACCCACTCACAGGTACACATAGACTTAATACAAATAAAACAAAAAAAATTAAATGACAAAAATGGTACAAATGTGGCTGGAGAGACGGCTCAGAGGTTAAGATCACTGCTCTTCTGGAGGTCCTGAGTTCAGTTCCCAGAAACCACATGTGGCTCACAACTATCAGTTCCCTCTTCTGGCATTCAGGCGTGTATGCAGGCAGGACAGCGTGTACACAATAAATCTTTTTTAAGGGGTACAAATGAGTGAATGATGAACACACAGTGAAGCGAGAGTTGAGCTAATGTGTACAGTTACTCTAAACTCAGTGCTCTGAACCAGCTATCATAACCCATTTCTATTGATTCATAGAATTTCAGGTGCTTGCTCATGTCCTTACAATATTTCTCTCATGTGCTGACAGGTGATGCCCAAGTGTGGCTTAAGGTGTGCTGTATCATGTATTACATGTTGTGTGTGTAGAGAAGTATACATACATGCATACACATATACAAGATAAATGTAAGAGAAAATTTGGAGATAAGTAATACAGAAACATAACAGGATTGTAAAATTCAATGGACAGTCTTGCTGCAGAGTAGAGAGTGAAACGCAATGGTAAGGAGTCCCCGTATGAAGGCTAATTTCAGTTGCCAATTTGACACCCACGCCTGGGAAGAGGAATCCTTGCTTAGAGAATTGCCTCCATCAGACTGGCCAGTGGGCATGTCTGCAGATTATTTGCTTGCTTGCTGATTGGCATTGGCGGGCAGCCCACTGCCAGTGGGAACATGCCTACACAGGTGCGCCTGCCCCACATAAGAAAAGCAGTTGAGCAAGCCCAGTGGAACAATCCAGCAAGCACTGTTCCTCCATGGTTTCTGCTTCAGCCTCCTTCCCTGAGCCCCTGCTCTGCCTCCTGTCATGGTGGACTATAATCGTAAAATGAAATAAACTCTTTCTTCTCCAAGTTGCCTTTGGCCACTATTTTATCACAGTATCAGAGAAGCAAATTAGGATACCTCAGAACAGTTTGTAGTGAAGTAGTGTGTGAGGGAAGATTGTATGAACATGGGAAGCATACCCATGTCTCCATAGGACCAAAGTCTGCCCAGTGCTCATAACCACAAGAACCCTACCATCAGAGTTCTGCATCATCCACAAGGAGCAGCAACAGCTCAAGCTTGCCCTGACAGTCTCAGTTAACATGATGTTCCCATGGGATCGACCTCCAACGCTTTTGTCAGGTGGGGTGTCCATCCTCAGTATAGGAGAACTCCGTAACCTCTCTCAGAGCCCACAGAGAGCAGAAAGCTCTAGGTTTGACCCACCTCAGGGAAGGGATCAAACATGGTACAAACACATGGAGGGGGCTGTGGGACCATCTTAATTCTACCCACCGTGCAGCCTTCACTGTGGCTTGGGAAGTTTCTGTAATGATGGAGCCACCAGCAGCAATCAGAATTATTGATTTTAATATCCTCCTTAAGCCTCAGAGTATACCTGCAAAGACCCTCGTGGAAGAGCTGCTGAAGGGAGTGGAGAGAACACGAGAAAGGAGATGGGGGAGTGGATTTCTGCCAAATGGGGCTGTGAAAGAGCAGGGAGGAGAGCATTTGCTCTTGAGGATCTTTGGCGTGACTCCAGGTGGAACTGTTTAGGTGGTCCTTATGGACCATTTTCCAGTGAGGTAACAGTAAGGTTCTTATGTAATACTGAGCATGAAGGTGAGGGTACAGCTGTGGACTGCTATTGGCTAGTCCAGTCACGTATGGGGTGGTCTGAGCTAAACCGTTTGGGTTTCTCTGCCGGTGACTAAAATTCTCCTGGGCCCTAAAGAATCGCTCTCAGCCGTCAGGAAGCACTCAGCGTAGATGCTGAGGGTGGCTGCCCTCCTCCAAGCTGGAGGTCCTCAGCCAAGCATGACTATCTTAGGGAAGCAGAGCAGGGCCCTGCTGCTCCCCCTGCAGTAGGCAACACTGCTGTCAATCACACTGTAGAGCTCCTGAGCTGTGCTGGGGGAGACTGTAGTTAAAGTTTGGGCTAGGCTTCTCCCAGCCTCCTGTCTTAGCCCGAGACCACTCACTCCTAGGATCAATCACCTGCAAACTCCAAAGCCACAGACCAAGTATTTCCAGTGACCCCCAAATAGAGGCAGGGGAGTTGTCCCATTGAAAGTTAAGCTGTGCCCAAAGTCTCCAACAGTATAGAATGAGAGACATACACACTGAGGCTACTGTTAACGGGCCATGTGGTAAAGGCCTAGTCCTGGCGTTAGAGTGTGAATTGGCAGTGCCTTTCGTGTGCAGAATCCAGCAGCGTTCTGCAATTGTCCTGGTTTGAGTCTGTTTCTGTGAAAAAACACTGACCGAAGGCAGCTTAGGGAAGAGAGGATTTATTTCATCTTACACTTCCAGGACACAGCCCATCATTAACGGAAGTCAAGGCAGAGACTCCTGTGAGACCCCATCACTGAAAACAGGGAGAAACGCTGCTTGACAGCTCCCTCACAGGCTCAGGAGTAACTCACTTTCTGAAACAGCCCGAGGACCAAATGCCCAGGGAGCGGTGGTGGACGAGCATCCTGTATCAACTAACAATCAGGACAACCCCACAGACATGCCCACAGGCCAATCTGACCATGGTAATCCCCCAACTGAGACGCCCTTGTGGGTTGTGCGAAGCTGACAGAGCTAACTAGAACAGTAGGTTATAGGCTTTTGCCCATCTCTTTGTCTTTCTGGCCAAAGCTGAATTTCTCTACCACAAAATCTAACCACTATGTACCACCTCACCAGAAGGCACAGAAGCAATGTGGCCAAACAAACATCAACGGCCCCTCTAAACCTTCTCTCCATGTACACAATCATGTCTGGCCTTCATGAGAGTGGTGGAAGCTGACTCACACAATGGACAAGGGGAAAGGTTGAATTTAAGGCTTTACTGAGTAAAAATCATCAAGGCATGAAATTTTGGAGAGAAGTAAGAGTAAAAATGTCATTTTAGATTTAAATAAAGTCAAAGAACAGACGAACGGTCTGCACTATTGAGCCAACCTGGATGAAGAAAGGTATGGTCAGGGTGACACATCTGCACCTGACTTCTAGAGGTTGAGTTGTTTCAATGATGCTAAAGCCTAGAGGTCAGGGGAACAGGACCACTCAGTACTCAACCTGATTCAAAAGGACCTGGTTCCTTTAGGAGATAACTTTTAGGACTTTGTAGTAGTCTTCCATAGTCACCTTAGCAAGATGCAGTCTCCAACTGTAGGGTTGCTGGTCGCCCATGCTGTGTGCTGGCTCCTGAGAGACTTCACCTCTTCCAGCTGTCCCTCTCTCCTGGACACACTTGTGCTCTCTTGCATCGCCTTCCCACCGCACCTGGAACGGTGGTTTTGGATTACACCCTTGCTGTTCCCACTGTCCTTCCCAAGTCTCAGAAATACTCCCCTAAATGCACGTGCCACTTTTATGCCTAAACATTTCCAGAACACCTGTAGAATAAATTCCAGAACCTTCCTCCTAACCACCAGGTCAGTTATCTGACTCACCCCTCTCTCTAAGGGTACTTTGTGTCACCCCTTGCTGACATGATGTCTGTCTTATACAAGGCCATTTGCACATCCCTGGGGAACTTGCCTTTGTCCCCACAACTCCAGAGTTATGAATCTATTGCCTACATGAGTGGACTCTTTCCCCCTCACCACACCTTTCATATCTTGTCAGCTTTGATTCCGGCACCTTCAAATATCTCCTGGAACATCTTCATACCCACTGTGAAAATGGGGGCTGGGGCTGGGCACACTGTCCATCTTAGAAGTAAGCAGCACTAATGACTTGAGCTCATTTTGGTGGGGGAGGGGAAATATGCGAATCCAGCTGCTGGAGGGTTGATGGTCAGAAAGGGCAGAATGGGCTCCGTGTTCGCCTTGATTGTGAGCCAACCTCCTTTTGTTTTTGTTTTGTTTTGTATTGTATTGTTTTTGCTTTTCCATATGGACAAGGTAGAAGGGAGGTGCCTGGAAAAGCAAACGTGGCATTTTTCCCAAATAAAATTTAAATATCAAGAAACTGATTTTTTTAAAAGCAGTTTTTCTGTTCTCACTTCAAGTACATTAAAAGAACTTTAGGTTCTTTTAATCTAAAAGTCAATGGACTTAATGAAAGTAGAAGATACAAATGTATTTATTTGAGGAGGTTTTGAGGGAGTAAAGTCAGTCAACATTGAGTGGCTCAAGGAAAGTTCTTCCACAAGGCATTAACAGTGAACTAGCACAGGAATGATGATGTAAAACACAGGACATACCAACTCTGCCATGAATGCCTTTCCCACACACTCCATTCTTCCATTCTAGCCGGAATGTTCCTCATAGTTCCCCTCTACTCCTCCCCACAGTGAGGACCCTATGGGATTACTTCAAGAGGTGTGTGTTGTACCAAACTAACAGATTCTGTCCTCCATGCCTTGCTAATCTGCTGCGTTTCATCGTTAGCCAACAATGGGTATGAACAGCACCATGAGGGAGACTGTGAGTAAAATGCTGCTAATGGCAGATGTGGCTGTTTGCCTCACAATGACGTAAGTAAATAAAAGTCTGCAGCAATGCTGTCAGGCCATTTGGCTGTTGCTGCTCCTGTGGGCCAGAATCCTTCTCCATGGGCAGCTCACATTGAGGCCGCCCTCAATTTCAGAGCACCGTTCCCTTAGGGCCCAAAGGGAACCTTGTGATTAACTCAAAATATGCTAAAACTGTTGATATAGTTTGTGTCCAGAAATAACATGGAGCAAGAGTAGAAAAACAAAGAAAGTCAGACTCTCTCTCTCTCTCTCTCTCTCTCTTTCTCTCTCCCTTTCCTCCCCCATCTGTGTGTGTGTGTGTGTGTGTGTGTGTGTGGTGTGTGTGGGAACACTCTCCCATGCACACATGTAAGGATCTCCGAGGTTGACATCAGGTATCTTCCTAAATCACTTCACATGTTTTTGAGATAGGGTCTCTCAAGGAGCCTAGCGCTTCCTGTTTCAGATAGGCAGGCTGCGCAGCTAGCTGTAGGGATCCACTTGTCTCTCCTCAGCTCTGGGATCAGATGCATGCACAACCTCACCTGCTTTTCACATGGGTGCTGAGAACCTGAACTCTGGTCTCCATGCTTGCATAGCGAGCTCTTCGCCCACTGGGCCAGATGCACAGTCTGTGTGTGTGTGAGCTCTTTAGTGAACATACAACGCTTGCTCTGTGTTGCTATGTCTTTTTCCTGGGCAGAAAGCTGGCTGGGTTTTTTTGGTTTTTGTTTTTTTGTTTTTTTTTTTGTTTGTTTGTTTTATGATTTAACCTCAAATAATCTGTGAAATTTCTGCAGGAAAGGCCCTTATATCTCTGGAATTTCAAATCACCTCTGAAACTACATCTCAGGAAAGAATGCTTAGGCTTTCAGTAACAGCACCAATTTCTTTCCTGAAATCCAAGCCAAGAACAATATTGAAGTCTACTGTCTGAAAACAAATAGATTAAAAGAGTGCCCCAAGCAAAGAGCCACACATCCAAGGCTGAGACACTGATAGGCAGCCATGTGCCCTGTGGGGTAAACAGACCACCTCACTCTCTAGACAAAGAGTAAATGCTTTGCAAATTCAAAAACTATTCATGGGACAGCCTCCCTTCCACATGAGCCTCTTCAGATATCTTCAATATTATACATTAAATTCAAATTAAACATAAAGACAAGTTCATCCTTGCGCTTTTTCTGCTTCTGCATCAAACCAGTTATTTTGTACCCGTGCTTTGTTCATGAGCAGGAGAAGATATGGCCACTACCATGCAGCCATGGAAATCCCTTTAGTTCTAGCTTCCCTGGACCTCCTTCCCACCTCTATGTCCTCCTCTGTAGGGGTTCTTGAAACCACCTGGGCTAGAGGGAAAAAAATGATCTTTTCTGTACTGCTCTCCATGTATGCTCATGCTTTTATCCTTGATGACTCTAGGCAAAGTACATATTTGCAAAGACACATACAGTGTGTCCATAGATGAGGTCTGTGCGATAATGAGGGTGTATGATGAGAGCTGATGTAGGGGATTAAAGGAAAATGGCCTCCATAGACCCATAATTTGTATACTTGATCTCCCATTGGTGGAACAGTTTGGGAAGAGTTAGGAGGTGTGGCCTTGTTAGAGGAAGTGTGTCACTGTGGCTATCCATGCAATTCCCTGTGTTCTCTCTTTGCCTCCCACTTGTCGAACAAGACATGAGCACTTGGCTCTTCTGCCCCTCACCATCATTGACTCTAACCCTCTGAAACGACAAGCCTAGGTAAATGCTTTCTTTTGTTAGTTTCCTTGGTCATGGTGTTTTATCACAGCAGGAGTAAAGAAACCGAGCAGCTGGCAGATGAAAGCAGGTTCTGCGGACCTGCTCTCCCTTCACTTGCCTCCCTGGATCTCTGCACATTCCTTTACTTTCCTCTGCAGCTCTGCTTCTTCTGGTGACACGGGTCATCTTCATGCCAGAAATTCCATGTTTTAGTTCATCCCTCTGCATGTGAGCCCAGCTGTTTGCACAGCAACTGCTTCTTATCTTTGAAGACTGCCCCTCAGCTTTGTAGACACCCTCTGCCTTCTCTGGTTGGCATGACCTCTGAGCTTCTGGTTTAGTCCCTGTGAGGATTTTCATCATTTCCTATTGGCTTGTTATTTTGATTTTTTTTTTGAGTCTACATCTAAAATTGATAAAATATGACCTGTGGGCAAAATCCAGCCAGCCACTTGATTTTTACAAACTTGTAGAACCAATAAAGGGATTTTATATTTTACTAATGACTCAAAATGAAAACAGTGTTTTGAGACACATAATAAGTTTGAAGTCTGGCATCTTTGCATTGAATCTTGATCACACACCCACATACAGGTGTTCCACAAAGCTGTGCTGGCAAGGCAGGAGAGAGGATAAGCAGCCAACACCCAAAGCTTAGAGAGTCAGCATCTGCCCCTGCTCAGGGAGAGCCCATGGCCTCAGCTGTGAAGGACAGGTCCATCTGGCAGACTCTCTTCTTTCCTGACTTGTGGGTGAGTTTTCTGAACTAGGTCCCTCTCACACAGCAGCCCACACTAGATATGCCAGACAGAAAAGAGATACAATCCCTTGAGAATTAGCTATACCCCGCTGTTCATTAGATCAAAGCAGGAGACTAGGAATAAATAGTACCTCCCTTGTGTGAAGGTTCTAAGCTGTCACTGATTCAAGTCACAGCAAATCCTACATCTCTGCAAAAGTAATGCCACCGACCGCACTGACAGAATGCTTTGAGTCACTTTGATTTGTTATGCTATTTGCATTTATAAAACCCCTTAGACTTACCTAGGAATGTATTATTGTCATAAATATATTGTTTATATAAAGTAAGTGAGAAAAATTAATAGACTAAGGCATTCCTGAAACATCTTCATATTTGAAACTGCCATTTTCTTATCCAAAGCCATCCATTTTCCTGCTCTCATGTGTATGATTCCTAGCTTCTGCCTCATGCAAGGTGCTTGGACTAGAGAGCTGCTGAAGACAGACACAAATATAAAATATCCAGATTAGCAGTGGTGCTCATCTGCCTGGCTGTGCCAAGATGCACATTCTCTTGATACTATTAGTAATGTTTAGATGAGACTTCTTGCGGCTGGAGAGACAGCTCAGTGGGTAAGAGCACTTTCTGCACACACATGAAGATAAGGCCTGAGTTCAGACTCTAGGACCCATGAGAAAATGACTTCACTATCACAGAGGGTAGAGACAGGAGCATTGCCAGGCCATGCTGGCCACCAGCCTGCCATAAGAGCCCGGCACCAAGAGTAAGAATTATGGAGCAAGAGACCCACATCCTTCTCTAGCCTCCCAGAGTGTGCCCACCTGCCTCCACACATGCACACAGACCACCCACACAGAGACACAAAGAGTTCTTGATGTCAATAATGTAGTTAATACTTCTACAAGCTAGGAGGACTGCGAATGTTTTCTTCGTAAAGAGACAATAAATATTTGCAGACAGAGATAAGCTCCACCTGATGTAGAGATTAGTGGTTACAAGTACCAAAACATTACCAACTCTCTTGGATGCATATGTGAAAAACTCACTGAAGCAAATCTAATTTCATCGTGCACAGAGCTCTTGAGCTGAATCCAGCCAGTGGTTTATAAGAGGTTGGTTGACTGAGGGATCAAGAGATGTAGGATGGCCCAGGACGCCACCTGGACTAAAGAACAAATAACTCTGTCCCTAATCAAAATGTCCCTTTACCTTCTCAGGTGCATGGTGGCACAAACACACCAGGAACTGACTCACCTTGCTCATGCTCCAGCAGAACTTTACTCCAGAGCTTTACTCCCTAAAGCCTGGTCCTTTCCATCTACTCGCTTGGCACTGGAAGACTTTCCTTCCCACGAAAGACGATCCTATTCCCTGAGACTCCCTGCTATGCTCGTGAAATCTCTTGTCCTAAGAAGTGGTAGCTGTTCACATACTGCATATAACTCAATTGGCACTCCCACAATATGCACTGCTAGGATCAAGCTTGGGCGTGCACCGCATTAGAACTACCACCAGTCCAGCGGAGACTGAAAATTGACACCAGCTGAAAGATGCTTTCAACTGATGATAACCTAAAAGATAAAAGTACACAGCTGGTGAAATAAAGACAGGACAGTAGTTAACAGGCGAGCATTTGTGACATGCAGGCACTCACCCTATCCCTTCCCATGTAGCCGCTCCATTAGTTATAAGAGTATGCAAGGCAAAGCCGGGTCGCAGTAGGGTTAATGTCTCGGCTTACAAACCAGGGGCAAGAGATATTCTGATAACGAGGGGCATTTTATGCCCCGGCTACCAATCTAAATCACTGTTGCTACAAGATAACCTCTTGCGAAACAGCTTGATATGGCTGAGGAGAACAAGAGACCTTAGAATAGTCTACAAGAAGGAAAGATACCATTTGTGGAATACAGTCTACTACTGGGGTGGCCATAGAATTTCACCGTGTAAAATCCCAATTTTAGCCAGGCAATCAATAATCTTTTAGTACTAAAATTGTGTGTGTGTGTGTGTGTGTGTGTGTGTCCCAAATATAGCAGGAAATACTGAAACATCCATTGCTGCTTAGAAATTCAAATATAACTAAGAATCCTCCTATAGTTCTACTTGTAAAATCCGGCCAACCTTTATATCCTCTGAGAAAGATAAAGGCTTCTTTATCCAGGTTTTATAAAAGCTCCCTTCCCTTGCAGGATGCAGGGAGAAGCCTGCATGGTTTTGCTTAAATATAAAACTATACTATAAGAAGAAAGCCCTTTCCATGGCCAATGGCTTGTGCACACTGTCAGTGGTCCCAGGACTGGCCTCACACGCTAGTGTTACCAGTCTTGTATAGATAAGCACATCGAAAAATACATATCAAACATTCTCAAGTGCTACAGAAAATAAGTGGTGGAGTGAAGATTCAAACTAATTTCTATCTCACTATAGAAGCCACAGGTGTAGAAATGAGACTCTTCAGGGTCAGCCAGTGCCTAATCCTTCACGTTCCCACATTTTGGAGCTTTCTTTCCAAGCAAGCATCCGCCTGTGTTCTTATTAAAAAGAATCAGGAAACTGAAAAGCTTCTGTAAAGCAAAGGACACCATCATCAAAACAAAACAACTGCCTACAGATTGGGAAAGAATCTTCACTAACCCTTTATCTGACAGAGGACTAATATCCAGTATATACAAAGAACTAAAGAAGCTGAAAAGCAGCAAACCAAGTAATCCAATTAAAAAATGGGGAACAGAGCTAAACAGAGAATTCTCGACAGAGGAATATCGAATGGCAGAGAAGCACTTAAAGAAATGCTCAACCCCATTAGCCATTAGGGAAATGCAAATCAAAACGACCCTGAGATTTCACCTTACACCCATCAGAATGGCCAAGATGAAAAACTCAAGTGATAACACATGCTGGAGAGGTTGTGGAGAAAGGGGAACCCTCCTCCACTGCTGGTGGGAATGTAAACTGGTACAACCACTCTGGAAAGCTATCTGGCACTTTCTAAGACAATTAGGAATAGTGCTTCCTCAAGACCCAGCTATACCACTGCTAGGTATATACCCAAAGTTTGCTCAAGTACACAAAACGGATACTTGCTCAACCATGTTTATAGCAGCTTTATTTGTAATAGCCAGAACCTGGAAACAACCCAGATGTCCATCAACAGAGGAATGGGTACAGAAACTGTGGTATTTTTACACAATGGAATACTACTCAGCAATCAAAAAGGAGGAAATCATGAAATTTGCAGGCAAATGGTGGGATCTAGAAAAGATCATTCTGAGTGAAATATCCCAGAAGGAGAAAGACAAACATGGTATATACTCACTTATATAGACCTATAAGATATGATAAACATAATGAAATCTATACACCTAAAAAAGATAATCAAGAGAGTGGACATGGGGTAAGATGATCAATCCTCGTTTAGAACGACAGATGGGATGTGCATTGAACGTATGACAGGAGTCTACTGAGCGCATCTGAAAGACTCTACCTGGCAGTGTTTTCAAAGCAAAGACTCATGACCAAACCTTTGGCAGAGTACAGGGAATCATAAGAAAGAAGGGGAGTTAGTCTGTTGGGGAAAGGATAGGAGCTCCACAAGGACCAAATATATCTGGGCACAGGGTCTTTTCTGAGACTGACATTCAACCAAGGACCATGTATGGATATAACCTAGAACCTCCACTCAGATGTTGCCTGTGGTAGCTCAGTAACCAATTGGTTTCCCAAAGTGAGAGGAACAGGGACTATTTCTAACAGGAACTCAATGACTGGCTCTTTGGCCTCCCCACCCCTGAAGGGAGGAGCAGTCCTGTAGGCCACAGAGGAGGACTTTGCAGCCAGTCCTGAAGATACCTGATAAAACAGGATCAGATGAATGGGGAGGAGGTCCCCCCCATCAGTGGACTTGGAAAGGGGCACGGTGGAGATGAGGGAGGAGGGAGTGACTGGGAGGGAATGAGGGAGCGGGACACGGCTGGGATACAGAGTTAATAAAATGTAACTGATAAGAAAAAAATAAAATTCAAAAAAAAAAGAGAAAAAAAAGAATCAGACGTTCTTGTTGCCAAAACAAAGAGGCAATGAGAGGTGGTGCCTCCTGTCCTCCTGTCCTCCTGTCCTCCTGTCCTCCTGGCCTCCTGGCCTCCTGGCCTCCTGTCCTCCTGTGTCCTCCTGTGTCCTCCTGTGTCCTCCTGTGTCCTCCTGTGTCCTCCTGTCCTCCTGCCTCCTGTCCTCCTGCCTGCTGTGTCGGGAAGGCCTCAGTCTAAAACCGGATAAAGAGTCACACACTTGGTGTTCTAAGAGAAGAAGAGGAGGACATTCCCACTGAGTCCTGTGCTGATGAATGGCCAGCCTGCTAGTGGACCAAGAAATAGTGAAAAGAAAACGCACATTGAGTCCTACACTGATGGTAGGTCCACCCACTGATGTGCCAAAAAAGAGTGAACAGGAAATACATTCTATGTGCTTCTGCTGACAAAAGGGCCAAGAACTGTAGCAAGAGTGAGCAGGAGGTTGAAGAACTGATTAGAGACCCAACCACTGGTGCACCAAGAAAGAATGAGTAAGAAACCCATGCTGGGACCTGGGCTGATCAGAAGTCCAGCTACTGATGTGCCAAAAGAAGTGAACAGAAAATTCATGCTGAGCCCTGTGCTGATGAGAAGCCCAAGCGTTAGGTGTCTCAGGAATAAACAGGAAATCCATGATGCATCTTTGCCACTCAGAGGTCCACTCACATATACCAAGAACGTGTGACCAGTCAATCCATGCTGCATCCTGTGCTGATGGGAGACTAGGGCAGAAATCAATAGGCATCTCCTTTCCACATAAGACAAAGATAAATACAGTAAGCCCAGTAGCCACTTTCTGATGACAGAAAATGGAAAGGAAGATAGTTTTCCCCCAAACTTGTTTACTGACAGTGAGAGATAAAGTAGAGGAACCCAATTCAGTCCACGTATATTATATTGGTTTCAAGTCAAACTACTTACTGTTTTTTCAGATGTTTATTGATTTTGGGTTTATATTAAAATCAAATAGGAGCTCTGTTAACACCAAAATCCTCATGAAGCATTTTTACTACATTGTTTTAATGAAAGGTTTTAAAATTGCTTTTACAGGTGGGAAATGAGTGCTGAAACAGGTCACACTTTTAATTCTCAGACTCATCTTGAATTTGGCGACTGTTAAAAAGTTCACAGCCTCACCGGCCCACAGAGGAAGACAATGCAGCCAGGCCTGACGAGACTTAGAGTCAGACGGAAGGGGAGGAGGTTCTCCCCTATCTATGGACTTGGAGAGGGGCAGAGGAGGAAATGAGGGAGGGAGAGTGGGATTGGGAGGAGAGGAGGGAGGAGGCTACAACTGGGATACAAAGTGAATAAACTGTAATTAATGTAAAAAATAAAATAAAAAAAAAAGTCGATAGCCCCTAACTGGAGTGGGCATTCTGGGTATGTGTACAGAAGACTGAAACTGGGGATAGATACCCACATTTGCCCTTGGTGACTTCAACTCATCATGCACGTACATATGCTGCCTGGAAGACTGAAGCCAAAAGAAGAGAGAAGGAAACCAGAAAACAATGGTCGGAAGTCAAAGATACAGGTCAGGCTGGAGGAGAAAACAAAAGACAAAGAGGGGGAAATGCATCAAGGAATGCCCAGACCATGGCTTGTAGGTCTCGATAAGCAGCTTTCTCTATTGTGGTCTAGGACTTCATCCTCCATCTCATTACCTTCATCATCTTCCCACAACATGGCTCATGTCAGATCACAAAACATTCATGATTTGTCCTTGGCTCAGCCCTAAAGGTCATGCTCCTTAGAATGGTCTACTGGACAGTCCAGCATTGTATCTATCTGCTCTCTCCGAGTCCCTCTGTGCTCATTAACCTCTGTGTTCCACCTAAAATAAAGTGTACCAAAAGAAGTGAATAGAAAATTCATGCTGAGCCCTGTGCTGATGAGAAGGGGAAAGAATGCAGCATGTTCTCTGGAGGTGGGAGGATATTAGAAACTGCTCTTTGAAATCTACCTGTTCAGGAGAGAGGAAAGACATTTCTCTGTTGAAGCCTGCTTTTTTTATTTTTTTATTTAACTTTTATTAATTACACTTTATTCCTTTTGTATCCCCCCATCCTCCCCTCCCAGTCCCACCCTCTCCCCCTTTCTGCATGCATGCCTCTCCCCAAGTCCACTGATAGGGGAGGTCCTCCTCTCCTTCTTTCTGATCTTTGTTTTTTGTTTGTTTTTTGTTTTTTGTTTTGTTTTGTTTTGTTTTTTGTTCTTCTCAATGCAGTTTATTCAGCAACCTTGAACAATCTTCTGATCCTGGGGAAAGCCAGCCCACAGCTTAAAATAGCCTCTGGGTAGCCAACCCCAGCGTGCCTCGTGGGCAATGAAGATAGGTCCACATACACGGAATCAAGCCAGATCCTCAGCCTTAGCCAAATATGGAGTTGTTTGTGACAGAGAGCACTCACCATCGGGAAGGTGGAAGGCGGAAACCAGCTCCATCTTTAAGGCGCGGCATTCCGCAGCTCTCTACAGTTCCCCCTTTTTGTTTTAGACGTATCAGGCAAGAGTAGAGGTCTGATCTCTGATATTAGAAATAAATTGGGACTTTGTACCAATGTTCATTTAGGTGTCATCCACCCAAAGAGCATCAGACCCATTTTTGACATAGCTGCAGCCATCTTTGTATTCAGCTTCCATCTTGTTTATAAGGTGAAATTAAGTTCAAATTTTTTAATTTTTCAACTCTGCTTCCTAGAAGCAGTTATTCATAGCTGACACTATCAGACTCTGCCAGAGAGTCAAGCTGATCTGATGTTTTACTATGATTCAATGGTGTCATAACTCATACTTTGTTATCTACATACTTGGCTATCCTCTGATTGCCCCCATCTTAACTACACACCTCAGAACACTTTGGATGTACTCTAGAAGACCCTAAGCACTGCCTCACTTACCTCATTCAGGATCAATGAGCTTAAAGGTTAGTTGATAATACTTTGCCTAGTTAACCAAAAACATAATATTGCTTTGTAGAGTTAGCCAAAATGTGTTACTGCCCTCCCCATGTCTTTTGCATTTTGGTTCTTTTTAGAAAACCTTGCTGTGCGAACAAGTCGATGTCACAGTTAGGCTCCTGAGTTCTTTCCTGTGTCCCTGGTCATAACCAGTCTTGTGGTGTTGCGTTCAATATACCATCCATAACTGAGGTTAGTGTGAGTGGATTGTGCAGCTTTTCTTGGATTAGAACATCTCCAAGTAAAAAGAAGTCATCAAAGAGGAAATGAAGTGTTGTTCTCAATGAAGTTATTACATCAGAGACACACTTATGTCTACTTCATGTGTTGGAAATGTGTAATTTTATTTTCATTCAAGGAAGGCCATATTAGAATGATTGTCACTAACATATACGAAGGCTATTGACTTCTTCTCTGTTACTTTCATGATGTGCCACTTTGATGAATGTTTATCAGTTTCAAGAGTTTTCTGATAAAGTCCTCAGGGTGGGTCTCTTACTGGTTCCTGTCATCTGCAAATAGAGAAACTTAAACTTCTTCCTTTCTTATTTGTACTCTTTTATTTGTTTCTCTTGTCATATTGGTATATCTAAGACTTCAAGAGCTAAATAAGAATGGAGACAATAAACACCATTATCTTCTTTCTGTCTTTAGTGGAAATGCTTTCAGCTTTTGTGCATAAAACAGGCAAAGGACTTGAATAAATGGTTTCTACAGGAAGATTTGCACATGACTGATAAACATCTGCCCAGCACCATGTGCCATCAGAAAATCGCAATCCAAATCACAGCTATTCTCGTATAGCTGTTAGAATGGCTGTGGGCAGAGAGGCACAGAGCAGCAAGCTCTCAAAATCTGCAGAGAACTAGGACTTCTGCGTCTGATAGGGGATACACAATGATGCAGATACTGACGTTTTAGGTGACAGGACAGTTTTCTCAACGTGTCAAAAATGGCATTAGCAACTTCCACTCGAGACATAAGTATGACAGAATTGAAGGGGCTCAAAGAAATATTAGCATATTCATACTTTTTTGCAAAAGAACTTACAATAGCCAAGAGGTGGGACCAACTCGAATGTCCATTAACAGGTGAAGGAATAAACAAAGATGTTCGCCACAGCAATGCCACTCAGTCTTAAAATGAAGGGAACCTCTCACAGGAAGCTGGGCACATGAAGTCAGGAGTGCAAGGGCAATGCCACTCAGTCTTAAAATGAAGGGAACCTCTCACAGGAAGCAGGGCACATGAAGTCAGGAGTGCAAGGGCAACCTTCAGGCCTCTCCATGCACCGTGCATGCATCACACCTCTCTCAATTTGCTAAACGGGAACTGCACAACTGCCACTCCCCCATCACCCCGCCACTCCTGCGGACCCCCTGTCTAGTCTGTTTCTCAAAACTAAACTACTCTACACACGATTCATTAATTAATCAATTTAATTAAAATTATTTAAAAGAAAGCCTCAGGATGTGGGCAAGGCTCAGCTAATGCATGTGGGTCTTGGCGCTAGAAGAGTTGGGAGGCTGGAAGACCGTGGAGATGATCAGGTAAGAATCACAGGGATGATTCCACCATCAATCTGAGCACAGGCATCCCCTTGGCAGTCTCCAGGACACTCCAGCTGCAATCCTTGTACATGAACTGCTCACAGACAAGACAGCACAGATGAGAGAGAGACAGGCTGAGGTACTGTCCACTTGGTGCAATCTTAGCTAGGAACTCGACCTTGTACTCAGAATTGGCCCTGATTTATGGAAACCTGGGAGCAAAGCCGCTGCTTGCGCACCTGCCACACATCTGACAGTGCCTAGGACAATCAAACATGCCGATTCAAGGGCTTTCTCAGCCAATGCTAGCAGACAGATTTAAACACACACTGAATAAATCGCCTGAACTGATGTGAAGCAGGCCGCTCACAGTTCTCAGAGGGCACAGATGGGAGCTGGTGAGCCAGATAGATGTCATCTGGGAAGGCTCTACACAGCAGGTGCCACCCACACCTTCCTTCTCCCCTCCCCCCGACAGCCCACAGCCAGGGCGCTGATGGATTTGAGGCTATGAACTCTACCGTGGTTCTTTCTCTTCCAATCTCCTTCCCGAGTAGGCTTTTCCTGAACCCAAATTCCAGCTCCAGTCCTGCTACTTCCCCCTAATACTTCTCAAGCTATTATGTGCCTGCTGGACCCATAGAAAGTGCCTACCTACTTGTACTGGCTAGTTATTTCTGTTTGTTTGTTTGCTTGTTTGTGTATTTGTTTTTGTCAGCTTGATACTGACTTGAGACACCTGGAAAAAAGAAACCTCAGTTGGGAGATTGCCTCCATCAGATCGACTTTGTGGATGTGTCTATAGAACATTCACTTGATTAATGAACTATGTAAAAGGGCCCAGCCTAGAGAGGTGGGGCCACCTCTGGGCAAGTGGTCCCAGGCAGTATAAGAAAAGGTAAGTGAACATGAGCCAGACAGCAAGGCAGTAAGCAGCATTCAACTGCCTCTGCTTGAGTGCCTGCCTCCAGGTTGTTGCTTGCCCAGGGTTTTCTTCAATGAAAGACGATGGTATGTAAGTTCAATTCATGTAAACCTCCTCAGCTTGCTTTTGGTCCTTGTTTCATCACAGACACAGAGAAGCCAACTAGGACACTAATGTTTCCACTAAGGTATTTTAAAAAAACTATAGTATTTGTGACTTTCTTTGTTCTATTATTACTATACAACTTCAGAAAACTACTTTCACATTTGAATACAGAATTTAGAATAGCCTAAGTCTATGTTCCCAGGCCATGATCCCTCTTGTTTGTATCCAGAATAAACTATCTCTTATCCTGTTTTTGCATCAACACACTTTAGCTTAAGGGGACATGTAGTTATCACTTTCAGCTTTATGAGAAATTAGCAGCACAAGATCTGACATCACACAGAAAACCAGATGTGAAATGTGTCAGACTACTTTTGCAGTCTGCAGACATGGGTGACCTCAGAAGCCTCGCCATGCTCTAAGTAGAAATCCACCAATGATCTCTTCATGGCTTTGGAAAAGTGGGATTTGGGAAAGAATACTCCTAGCCTCCATCATGACAAAGACCTCCTCCACAGGAGAGCAGTCTCTGACAAAGCCATGTGCAGACAAGACAGACAGTATCTACTCCAGAGCCAGAGAGTTTCCTCTCTCACCTACAGGGACACAGGAGCCCTGAGCCATGAGGAGAATGGTATAACACCGGGAAACTGTGGCAATCTCAGCTTTAGGTACAAGCCTCAGTGTGCTGAGATCTTGTTGAGATACTCTTGAATGCTCTGTTCACCTTCACACAGCAAGCTCACTGAAAACAATGGGTTCTACCCAAAAGTCCCTGAAAGGAGGTAAAAACAGAGAGTGATAAAACCAAGAGAGACAGATAGGATAAAATTAGATGGGCCTGAGATCCATAGTATCTACAGCTACTGTGAGAATCCACATAGTCCAGCTCCCTGCACGTGGACCAAGTTCTCACCCGAGACCCTGTCTGCATCTCTGTCATTCTGTATCTTCTAACACAGAAGCCTGGAGAGAGCCCGCTGTTAGAACTAGATGTGGGAAAGGACAGATGCTGGAGTGGAAACTTCAATGTGTGATTGGTTGATTAAGCGCTCTAATGGACAGAGCAGAAGCATAAGTCAGAAGAGATTGTTGCTATCAACAAAGACACTCAAACTAAAAAGAAATTTAAAAAAAAAAATCAAGCAAGGGCTTTCAAAGGGCTCCTCAATATGACAGAAGAGTGAAAACCAATGGACAGTGGAAAGGTCATCAGAAGCTGTCCAGGCCAACACATGCAACCAAGATAAAGAAAAAAAAAACACGAATAAGAACATCTACGACTTAAGCGATTCGGCAACTGTCTGGAGAGGAACTGAGCATTAAAATGGCCAGAGTTTCCCCCCCAAATCAGTACAGAACCCAAAGCACTGATCCAGGGTGTCCAGGGAACTCAAAGTGAAGAAAACATCAAAGCCACAAATTGAACCCTGCCTGCTTCCCACTACCAGCCCACCATAGTTTACCCAAGGGATACCAAAGACAAAGGAGATGCTGTTGAGCAGAGGATCAAGAAGTCCTACCCACCATGAGGGCACAGGAGAAGACATCTCGTCAGGTATGATTTTACTGAGAAGAAAGCAGATGGAAGTATTTAAAAGAAAAAGTATTTGCCTGTAGCTTCCACAGGGTCTGGCAGCCTGGGCTGATGCCTAAAACCCACATGGTGGAAAAAGAGAGCCAGCTCCTACCTGCTCTCCGATCTCCACACTAGCTTCAGCATGCACACCCCCATACAGAAAATAAGTAAATGTAAAATAGACTGTTAAGGAAAAAAGAGAAAAGTATTACCTAAGTACTAAATTCACTAAAGAGTACCACTTTTGAATTTCATGTGGAATACAATTATCCTTCAAAATGAAGATGCAAATGCCTTTTCTCAGTCTCAGTGTGTCATAGAACAAGATGGATGTTCATGAATGTGAAGGAGAAAGGAAATTGGCTGGAATGGTAAGCAAGTGAGGGTGAGAGAGATCAACATGCATTGAGTATAGATGCCCAATTGTTTAAAAAAAATTTAATTAATAATGAACAAACAATAAATTTCAAAGACAGAAAAATGTTACCAGTGGCCATTCATTCTCCAAGTGACATTAAGTTCTTCATTCAGACGGGCATCAGAGAAGGAATAAAATAAGAAAACCAGGACAACTAGAATTACATTCAAGAACATACTTTAGAATCAGGACTCCAACAGATGTTAAACTAAAAGCCCTGGTGCAGGGCCTGGAGAAAGGATGCAATTATGGTACAAGCTACATACACGTACCCTCCTCCCAGGAAGAAGCAGGGAGGAACTGACCTGGGAACTGTGCAGTGACCACAGTTTGCAAAACTGAAGAGAGACTGCACTGTGTGAAAGTCTGAGCTCTGACACCTAGATGGTTTCCCACAGGCACTGTGAATAATCACCATGCATTGAGCTTGATGGTGATGTTAAAGGAAGTGAATGGTGGGGGTCAGCCTTCCCGCTCTTGTAAGATGTCATTGATAAGAAAAAGAAAAAGATATGGGTCAATTAATTCAGATAGTAATGAGTTAGAACCGGAGACACCAATATACACTGTCTTAACACACCAGTGCCTATAAATAGAGACATTTATATATGTGTGCACATAGCAGTTAATCTACTTTTCAATAATTCCTTACCCTAAGAACCGAATGACATCTGCAGCAGCAACTTGCCAAGTGGCTGACAGCTGAGCTGTGACTTCTAATGCCATCTGTTAATACAGGACCACCAAGACTTCATGGAAGTTGACTGGCTCTGGGGCTGAGGATCATGTTGTCATGCCAAAAAAATACAAGAATGATAAAATAAGCAACCCAAACTGCCTATATTCATACAGAGGTTTGTCTAAGGGACACTGCTGAGGACACTTCGGTGGCCAAGGCAGAAATAAGTAGAATAAATGATAAAAGTAATCCTGGAATGTGACCTTACTTCAGGATCTTCTAAAGTAGGAAACAGATCTCCACGTATATAAATACATCTTGGAACAAAGAAATACCTGAGAGACTCTAGACACATTGAATGTACAGATTCATGTACAGCCTCCTCTCTCAGACAGCTGTCCAGAACCTGTTTGCTCATGGAGACCTTGTTCCAAAGAGTAACCCTTGTAATCTGTTGTATCTAGAGTTAATTTTGTCTCTATAATCAACAGTCTTCATAATAACGTTGTATGTATAACCAATACTCTCTATATAAATAATGTATCTATCATCAGCAGTACCTAAACAATGTGCAGTTTTATCCAACATATAAGCTATAATAAATGTCCTTTCTATGCCCTACATTGTAAACATAGCCAATACTGTTTCTATAATCAACAGTGTATCTATAGTCAACTCTTTTTAACCAGTGCTGTATATATACACAACATGTCTTTATGACTAGCATTAAATCTGTATCCGTACTGATTAATTATTTTGTCAACTTGACACTAGCTAGAATCCTCTGGGAAGAGATGTTTCAACTGAGAAAATGCCTCCATCAGATTACCCGATGGCAAGTCTCTGAGGCATTTTCTTCATTGATGATTGATGAGGGCCCAGATGACTGTGAACCTGGGCAGGTAGCCCTGGGTGCTATCAGAAAGCAGGCTGAGAAAGTCACAAAAATTAATCTCATATGTTCCCCTGCACTCTGCTTCAGCTCCTAGCTTCAGGTTTCTGCTCAAGCTCCTGATTCCCCTTCATAATGGACTGTAAGGTTCAAGCTGAACCCTTTCCTACCCAGTTGCCTTTCATTGAGGTCTTGATCATGGTAATAGAACTCTGACTAGGACAGAAATCTGTGCCATGATCATGGTATATTGCTGTGACAGGTCTGACAATGTGTGGAGGGAAAGTGGGGGTTAAGGCTTCAGACTTGACAAGCCACTGAGTGTTCAGAGTGCAGTGAGCACTCTGTGGGAACTCGAGAGATAATCAAGGCCTGGCTTGTGAAAAGATAGACTGGAGTTTGACACCCTCTTAAAGACTCTATTAGGAACATTTGTGTGGCATTTTGAATTGAGAATCTGTGGTTCTCACCAGCTGAAGCTGAAGAATTGGTTGTGATTAACAAAAGACCAGCACCACTGCAGTGACACCTTTATTTTGCTGGGGCAATTGATTCTTGTTAGATGGGGCTGGAAAATCATCTGTGATGAAGAAGAACCCAAAATCACTGAGGTGAAATCTTCCAGAAAGTGTTTCCTCAAGGTCAGCACACAGATGCTGTGGTCTAGAGAGAGCCAAGTCTGGATCCTAGGCTGATAGTCAAACTTAGTAATATGTAAGATCTCCTGTGTGGTACTGGTTTCAAAGGCATGAAGAGGTAATGGAGAGGAGATGAGGATGGACATCAGAAGGAGAAAAGATGGAACAAGTCAGGAGCTTGACACAGACTATTGTAGGTCATGTCACCCCTAGGCAGGTGGTCCTGGACAGTATAATAAAGAAGTTTTAGCAAGCTATAAAGATCAAGCCAATAAACAGCATTTCTCCATGGCCAGCTTCAATTCCCGCCTTCAAAGCCCTGCCTTGAGTTCATGCCTTGGCTTCCCTTGATGGTAGAATATAATCTATAAGCCAAATAAACTCTTTCCTCCCAAGTTGCTTTTGGTCATAGTGTTATATCACTGTGAAAACCTAATCAGAACAATAATCAACAGTGTCTCTATAACCAACATGCTCTATAACAGACACTCTGTCTTTAATGAGCATTTTCTCTATAATTGCCTTAGTTAGGGTTTTATTGTTGTAAAGAGACACCATGACCATAGCAACTCTTATACAGGAAAACTTTCGACTGGGGCTGGCTTATGTTTCAGAGGTTTATTCCATTAACATCAGGTGGAAAGCACAGCAGTGTCCAGGCAGAGATGATGTTGGTATCTGAGAGTTCTACATCCGGGTCAGCAGGCAGCAAGAAGGAATAAACTGGGCCTGGTTTGAGCATTTGAAACCTAAAAACCCAGCCCCAGTAACACACTTCCTGCAACAAGGCCACACCTACTGCAAGGCCACATCTGTTAACACTGCCATTCCCTATGAGCCTATGAAGCCATTTTCACTCAAGCCACCACAATAATTAGCATAATATATACAAAAACCTTGTATCTACAACCAACACTGTCTCTGTAAGCACCATTGTGTCTATGACTAAACTTCCTACAGGAAACCTAGATTACTGATAACATAATTATTGATATTTTATAATGACAGAATAACATCGTATTTTATCATAACATTAGAAAAATATTGAAAGCTATCAGACAGACCCTTAAGAATAAAATGAGCCCAAATCATGAGACTTTATATATAAATTAACAATATATTTTTTTTAATTTTTTGAGACAGGGTTTCTCTGGGTAGCCTCAGCTGTCCTGGACTTGCTTTGTAGACCAGGCTGGCCTCAAACTCTCAGAGATCCGCCTTCCTCTGCCTCCCTGAGTGCTGGGATTGCAGGTGCGTACCACCACATCTGGCTTAAATTAACTGTATTTCCGTGGAGTATTATTTCAGTGCTGGAAATGGAAGTCAGGCCCTGGCCTGAGTATATGTTTCATAGTGGGTGTTATTCTCATCAGTAAAAAATGATCTAAAGAGATTTTTAGCAAGGTTTTCCTGACCAGACACTAAGAGAGGCTCCAGGTGAAAATCTTCAGGGTCACCAGCATGCCTGGGAAACCCAGATTTGGCATCCTGCAAGCCCTGGGGCCCTTAGAGGAAGAGCAAGCCCTCGGCTTATCTGAGATGACTTCCGCATGACAGCTTTGTTACTGTTGCCGTAGTCTCGGGATTCCTTATCTAAAAGTCTGCACATTGAGCGCCTGAGCCGCTGACACACTACGCAACCCACAAGGAACGTGCCCTCTCCTGCCCCGCGCACCTGCAGCTGGGCCAGACAAGAGCATCAGCTGCCCAAGAAGCTAACTCCATCTTCTTTGCTTTCCGGGAAGCCAGCTGAGAAGCTGATGGCTGACAACACTGAAAATGCATGCAGAGGCCATCTGGGTGGCTCTGTACAGAAGACTCACATTCAGGCATGTTTGGGACCCCTGCCAACCTCGAGATTGTCTTCAGCAGTATTGGACAGGAAATGAAGCCACGTGCTTTAAGCAAAGCCCCTCTCGTCTATTCCTTATTCCGCCATTAGAGACATTGCCCATTTGCAGTTATATAATTCTTAGGAGCTAAGTGGCTGGAGAGATGTGGGAGAGTTGAGAAAAATGCATTATTTTTCCTGGCAAGAGAGCTGCTGAAATTCAGAATTCTGCCACCGTTTGCCGTGTGGTTCACAGTATCTGTAGGACACATCTGAATCACGTTCCTATAAATGGGCCAGCCATGACGGCTTAAGCTTGTCCTTACAGAGAGGCTGACGCAGGAGAATTCCTGTTAAATACAGTCCAGGTGGGCTGTATGATGTGTTTCCGTACAGCCTGATAACAGTATGAGACTCGGCCTCAAAATAGCAATGCGAAGCACGGGTGCGTGCGACAACAGATGACACATAGGAAGCAGACGCTAGGTTCCTGTCACCACCACAGCTTGAGTTAACAGTCACGATGTTTCCAAAATCCAGTCACACATGATTTCTCATATACGATCCTGAATATGGCAGGTTGGAGCAAACTGCCCAGTTATTTTTATTTTATTTTTATTGCAGTTATTTATTTATTGGGGGAACAGTGCGTGCATGAGCGTGGATGTCAGAAGGCAACTGGAAGGAGCTGGTTCTCTACTTTCACCATGTGGGTCCTGAAGATCAAAGTCAAGTTTTCCAGCTTGGCAACAGTTGTTTTTATTTCCTGAGACATGTCACTGGCCCAACATGTTGGTTATTTTGATCAACAGATCATTTGATCTCAGTGTGTCAGGAAGCTCGCCCGCCCTGCGGCTGCTGTGCTGCATCTCTGCTGCAGACGATATCCATGGACTACAGGGGCCCCTGAGCCTTCTCTTGCTGTCCACTGATGATGTTCATTCTAAGGCCTTAAAGGGGAGACTGGGCCATGCTGGGAGAACCAGAGGATACAGAATCACAAAACCAAAGCTCCACGTGCTGCAATCATCGTGGCATTCTGCAGTAAAACCAGTTGTTTACAATATAGAGGTACGTGGTCTGTCATTGGGTGAGTCCCCCATGAGAAGTCACGCACCGAGAGCCCTTTCCGCTTGCTTCCAACTCAAATCAATGCTACTTCACGGGGATCCTAAAAATAGATTCAAAATGAAACTTAGATATTAGTGTGAATGTTCACAGCCATGCGCAGGAAATGTAAATATGTTATAGGGCAAGTTATTCTGTCTCAGGGAAGCGTAAGATAACTTTGTAGAATATAAATGTTTCTGTCAGCTTGAGTAACTGGTATAATTTAGATCTTGAATTTGAGTTATTGTTATTATGTCAAAGCAGCCTCTTCCTCAATCATGTTCTGCCAGATGTGGAAGCACAGCTGTCAGCCCTGCAAGTTCAAGACCAACCTGGTCTACATAGAGCTGTCAAGACCAGCTTGGTTGACATAATGAGCTCCTGTCTCAAAACAAACAAACAGACAAATGCCCACCTATTAGAAAGCCCTGGCTATCTTAACCTTTTGGAATCTGTTCTAGTCTCCAGTTTTCAAGGTTTGGGTAAGTTGAAATCGCTAAAATTTTAAGATGATTTTTATTTTTGAAAGCCAACACTTTCTCTATTTTCTATTATTAGATTCATTTAATTTAGTTTAATACTGATTTTATTTTAGATTATGAGTACATGTTTGTTTGTGTGTACATACACATGTGTGTATATGCATGGAGAACAGAAGAGGGTGTCAGAGTGCTTGTAGCTGGTGCTACAGGCAGCTGTTAGCCACCTGCTGTGAGTACTGGAAGGCAAATGTGGGTCCTGTGAAAGAGCAGCATGTGTTCTCAACCACTGAGCCATCCCTGCAGCCTGTTTTTTTATTAAAAACAAAAACCTTTGAATCTGACATTCTTCAGTCAAGAGTTTTTTGTTTTAATTGATGATTTTTTTAGGTCAAGATTCTATGGAGGAACAAAACAGAGTATATACGTATGACATATGTGTGTGTTTGTGTACGTGCACATATACACATGCATATATGAGAACACACATGTGATTTATTAGAGCAGCTTACATGCTGTGGTCTAGCAAGTCTAACAATGTCTATCAACAGACGGTCCAAGAATCCAGTATTTGGTCAGTCCACTGGGCTGGATGTCTTGGCTGATCTTCAGTAGGTTCCAGAATCCCATAGTAGGGATTGAATGCTAGTAAAGAAATGAACTTGCTAGAAAGAGTGAGGGCAAGCAGGCAAAGACCTAGAGCTCTCTTCTCTTCTTCTCCGCCCTTTCTATAAGCTGCCAACAGAAGATGTAGCCAGATTAAAGATGGCTCTCCCTTCCTCAAAAGGTTCTGAGTAAAGATGGGGCTTCCCACTTCGAATGACTTAGTAGAGAAAAATCCCTCACAGGAGTTCCCAGCCACCTGGGTTTCAGTTAACCCCAGATGAGGTTCAGTTGACAAGAACAGCCATCACAAGGGCACCCCTTGTTAACGTGACACACAATCTCATCTCCTTATGTCATGCTTAATTTCCAAATGGAAACAATAAGGTCATAATTATACTTAACATGATTACGACCATCCCATATAAAATTACAAATGCATTATATATTAAATCAGGCCATAATTATGGTTAACATGATATAAATAACTTTTATACAACTACAAATGCATGATAAATGTAAAAGTGCCAATTTCCCTTGAGGGACATTCTTTTAATATCTCAAACAAATATGATAACCACTGATATTTTCTTAATTGATGTAAGAAATAGAGGACAGAAAACACAAATATCTGTGCGAACACATTCATAGCAAAGTAGTACAGCAGAATACAAAATAGTACAAAATAGTACAGCAGAAACAGTCGCATCAATTATACTCAGTTTCCGCCGCAACTGACCACATGATCTAAGCTGGTTCTTATAACTACCATACTCTACTACCCAGTCCATACTCCACCACCCACACAAGGCATCTCAGAAGGTCTTGTTTCTTGCCCTGGACGAGTGATCCACACCTTCTTTCCTGGAGGGTCTGTGTCCTTCGTCATTCTGCCTGGATTAGGCTGTTGTAGTTTCCCATTGACTCTAATCACAGGACATGGCGGCACCAACAGACAGACGCCCTAAAGGACCTCCTGCACTGCAGATATAATCTTTCTTATATCCACTGGGGAGAAGCAATCCAATTTCCACTTGGTAATCTAGATCAATCACCCCTCTTAACACTGTTGTTTCTTTTTTAGCTTTTTGGCACCAGATGCCCAAATGTGCCAGGAGGACATCTGAGCTTCCAGTTAAATGAAACGTTTGTTGTGGCTCCTGGCCAGGAGAGATCCCCACCTCTGGAACCAAGACTGCTAGGCCAGCAGAACTTAAGGTGTCAGGGGTGGAAGCAAAATTTTTCTAGTGGAAAATCAGTAGATATGATCGTGAAATTTTTCTCTTTTCCACACATTGAATCCTGGATTCAAGGATCCTTGCTATGGGAGAAACAGTAGCATATATTGGGTGGTGGTTAAAGCATATACCACCAGAGGACCCTGCCCCAGCCCTCCAGGCTACTGCTACCTAACTGGCTCTGTAACTGTGTCTACAAAGGCTGTTACATCTTTCCATCTGGCCAGCTGCTTAGGATAAGGGGGAACATAGTAAGACAAGTAGATTTCATACTCTTGGCCCACTGTCATCGTTCTCTGGCTTTCAAGGCTTCCTTGATCAGAAGCAATTCTGTATGGAATAAAATAATGGTGGATAAGGCATCCTCTAAAGTTCATGGAAAGGTAGTTTGGGTAGAAGCATTATATACAGGATAGACAAATCCACAGGCAGAATAAGCTTCTACTACAGTGAGAACAAAGCTTTATATTTTCCATGGGAGAGGAAGTGAACCAACATGCTTAACCTGCCACTAGGCTCTGGTTGGTCACCCCAGAGAATGGGGCCATATCTGAGGCTCAGTGTTGCTCTCTGCTGTTGGCAGATATGGCCCTCATCAACATCTATGGCCAGGTCAGCCTTCATGAGTGAAAGGCCATGTTGTTGAGCACAAGCATAACCCCCATCTCTGCCACCATGGCCTATCATGGGGCCATTAAGCAATGACAAGAGTGGCTGGGGAAAGAGGTTGACTCTCCACAGAACCTGTCATCCTACCTACTTCATTACAGAACTCCTCGGTGAAGTCACTTTTTGATGAGAGTTTACATGGGACACAAGAATCATCACATCCTCTGTACATTTGCAAAGATCTATCCACATACTTCTTCCTCTGATGTCCTTCTCACCAATTTGCAATTTGCCAATCCTGCTCCTTCAACGTCCCTGACCATCAAGCCAATCCACTGGTTATAGTCTCTGAATCAGTGGACAGTCACACTCTGGGTCATTTCTCCTTCAAAACAAAATGTATGACTATATGTACTGCCTGAAGTTCTGCCCACTATGAACATTTTCCTTCACCAGTGTCTTTCAGGGTTGCTCCATAAAAGCATTAAAATGATGAAGCTCTCCACTTCTTGGTGGTCCTTGCATAACAAGCAGAACCATGACTAAACCAGGCCCTAGTCTTCCTTTCCTTAGTCAACCAACCATAGGATACATCTCACGCGGCTTTAGGTGCTTTCTTGGGAGCAAATGGCACTGTAATAGGAATAGAAACCATTGGCACTTGGGAAACTTTTCATGTAACTTGCTTGTGCCTTCAGGCCATGATTGGGCATAATCATGTATATACCACTTCCATTTGGTAATGATTTGGTGCTGTGCACATCCTTCCATAAGACTTGGTAGGTCATAAAAAGCATAACTCGTGAGTACAGTTCAGGTTGCATGGTGACATAGTGACATACATTGTCAAATGTTGAGTTTCCTCTAAGGCCCAATAGCAGGCATGAGCTGTCTCTTAAAGGGAGAAGAGCTGTCTGCAGATAATGGCTGAACCTTGTTCCAAATTTCCAAAGATCTCTCCATGATTCATATATAAGGGCCAGCCAAAGGCTCCAAACAACATTCCCATCTGCCACTGTTAGCTTAAATATCATCACATTTGCTGGATCATATGATCCAAATGGTAGAGCAGCCTACACAGCAGCCTGGACCTGTTGAAGAGCTTTCTCCTGTTCCATACCACACTCAAAGCTAGAAACCTTCCAAGTCATTTAATTCATGGGCTGGAATGTGAGGAATGTGCTGTCCCCAGGAATCCAACAGACCTACTACACATTTTGCTTTTTTCTTGGTGGTGGAAGAGGGCAGGTCAATAAGTTATTATTCACCTTATAAGTAATAGCTCTGCATGTTCCATACCACTGAACTCCTAAAAATTTCATTTAGGTAAAGGGTCCTTGAATTTTGGTTGGATTTATTTTCCACTCTCTGATGCACATATTTGTTAGGAGCAAGTTCTAAGAGCTTGCTACCCCCTCCTCACTTGGTCCAGTCAGCATAATGTCACCAATATAGTGAACCAATGTGATATTTTGTGGAAGAGATAGATGACCAAGATATCTTAGAAGTTATGACACAGGCTAAAAGTAAATATATCCTTGAGGTAAAACTATAAAGGTACACTGTTGGCCTTGTCAACAGAGAGCAAATTGCTTCTGGTGATCCTTGGGGATGGGCACCCAAGAAAAAGGTGTTTGCAAAATCAATAGCTGCATACCATGTACCAGAAGATGTATTGATTTGTTCATGTAAAGACCTCACATCTAGTACAGCAGCTGTAATTGGAGTCACTACTTGATTGAGTTTTCGATGGTCAATTATCATTCTTCATGATCCATCTGTCTTCTGTACTGGGCAGATAAATGAGTTAAAGGAAGATGTGGTGGGAAAACTAACAACCTCCATCTTTCAAGTCCTTGATGGTGACACTGATTTCTGCATTTTCTCCATGGTTGTAATACAGGTTTTGATTCATTATTTTCCCTGGCAGAGGCAACTCTAAAAGCTTCCATTTGGCCCTCACACTACAGGTTAGGTAATCAATGTTAAAATTCTGCCAACTTCTAAGTGTATCTGTCCCAATTATGCATTTTGGAATTGGGGAAATAACTATAAGACAAATTTAGGAACCTACCAACTGGACCTATTGTGAATTGGACTTCAACCAAAATTCCATTAATCATCTGACTTTAATTGGAGGTCACAACGCGTCTTGAAGTCTCCCAGAATTGGGTCAGTATTGAACCAGTATGCAATAGAACCCAGAAGGTATGATGTATCCTTTCAGCCAGTGTACAGTTCCCCTTGTAAAAGGCCTTAGGTCCCCCTCAGGAAGGACTGTGGCAAGGCTAAGTAAAACTGTTAGGTGTTTTAACAAAGTCCTTCCTCAGGGGAACCCAGGCTTCCTTCATTCAAGGAGTCCTGGGTCTGCAAACTAACTCAGGTTTGGAAATTAATATTCTCTTTCACCATGATCCAATGTATTCTTTCTTTCATTTGTTTGAGAATTTTTCTTCTCATTCAGATCAAACAAAAATGGAGGAGGCTTCTGATCAGTGTCATGCTTGGAAACACCATGATTGATTAGACAGTACCACAGGTCCATCATGCAAGTCATTTCACATAAAAATCACTTTGTGTGTACTGCCTGTGTACTACTGTGTACAGATCAGGCCATTATGGGCATTGCTTCACCTGTGCTGCCCATAATGAGTAACTAAGATCACCTTGCCTTTGGCAGTTTAGTACTGTGACCTGGCTCCTGCTTCTTCGGGGCTCAGTTAAACCCATTGTATTTAATTCATTTAACTGAGCAGCAGTTTCTCCCACCCTAAAGTCGAGCACAAGGAAAAGAATGGCAATAAGGCCCTCAAATGTGCTGCTGCCCCTCTCACCACGTTTCTGCTTGCAGGATTAGTGAAGGGCGTGTCTTCTGGGCCTCCCCATTGTGAATGGGTAGGTTTTACACAGCATATCCTCTCTAGAATTTCAATTTCTCTCATCCTTAAACTCCCTTCTTCAACACTAAGCCAAGAGAGACCAAGCATCTCCAACTCCTTTTCAGTAGCCCATCTTTTGACAAGCGCTCCAGTCAACCATTCGAACTGTTGACACCTTTGTAGCTGTGAGAGCTTACGTATTAAGCTTAGACTCTCTACTCAGGGACCTGTATCAATGAAGTCAGATTGATCCACCATTGTCCTTCAACCTCAGAACCCATTTCTATACATATTCCCCAGACTTCTGGCTTAATAAATTAGCTTCTAATTTTTAGTTATGTAATGTATTGGTCCTTAGTGGTACAATTCACCTTCTTGGGGACTGCATTTTCTATCTCTCCTGTAGGAGCCTGCTTGGCCTTAGGTCTGGTTGTAGGTCTCAAGCAGTGTTTCTCTGAACCTTCCTAATGCTGCGTGCAACTCTTTAATACAGTTCCTCATGGGGTGGTGGCTCCCAACCATAACTTATTTTGCTGCTACTCCGTAACTATCATTTTGCTACTGTTATGAATCATAATTTAAATATCTGATATGCAGGATATGTGACATGTGATTTCCAGGGGGTCATGACTCACAGGTTGAGAACCAGTGGTCTAGAAGAAACTACTGGTAAACCCTGAGCATTGTCCTTCCTTCCTCCTTCAGGGAAAGCCACTGCTAGTTTAGCACATAATGAAGGATTAACTTCCTCAGTAAAAGACAGGACTTCAGGGAGTGGGAACTGAAGTACATCTTCTGGTGAGAGTGGAGAGACACCTTCCTCTGGTGAGATAAGCCCTTGAGGATCTGAGGGTTCAAAATTTTCAACCTCAGTAAGGTCCTCCCACACATCTCCATCCCAAGTTACAGGATTCCATTCTTTAACGATTAAAGACCTTGCTCGAACCACCAACACCCTCTGAGGCTTGGACTTGAATTTTCATTTTAATCCAGCCAAACTTATATTGAAACCTTCAGTTGAAATTTCCACAGCTTGAGCTCTGAGGCTGCTGGGAGAAGATTCTCTTCCAGGGCACACGTAGAAACCTTTAGACTGTTTATGTGCATCTGGGGCCTGTCAGTTTCATCACTGAGTTCATTGTTGTCCTTCATCATATTCTGAGATGCTGGATGTTGGTTAATTTTATCACAGAGCTCATTCTTTTCCTTTGTCAGTTTATCCAGATTTCCTAGGAGCAACTGATCAGCAAAATTATTTTCTTTATTTATTCACAAATTTGCAAAATTTTTCTGTACACAGTCACCAAATTCCTCGCCTCTCACAATTGGTGATTCAGGGAAATTAAATTCATCTGTCTCAATAAATTAAAAAAATAGTTCACACCAAAAGATTTTGATACTCTTCATGCTTCTAGAAGAGGCTTCAGTGACTGGAGGTGTCAGAAAGTTGGGAGAGCCTATTTCAGATACTTTAAAATTTCAATTTTTGTTGTTGTCATTGTTGCCCTAAAACCACTTCTGATACCAAAATCTGTATTAGTCGAGGTTCTCTAGAGGAACAGAGCAGATAGAACACACACACATAATTTATTAGAGTAACTTATAGGGTATGGTCCATCCAGTCCAACAATGATTATTTAACTACCACGAGACAGTCTAAGAACCTAGTAGTTGTTCAGTGCTTGGGACTGGATGTCTCAACTAGTCTTTAATATAAGCCAGAATCCCAAAGAAGTAGATTCTAATGCCAGTAAAAGAATGGACTTGCCATCCAGAAAGAGAGCAAGAGCAAGAAGGCAAGGACTATGGTCATCCCTCCATGTCCTTTATATAGGCTGCCAGCAGAAGGTGTGGCCCAGATTAAAGGTAAATTTTCCTACCCCAAAAGATCCTGATTAAAGATGGGTGTTGCCACTTCAAATGATACAATTTTAAAAAAAAATCTCTCACAGGTGATCCCAGCCAGTAGGGTTTTAGTAATTCCAGATGAAGTTACACTGACAAGCATCACAACAACTTTATTCAGCTTGTATCACAGTTTATGAATCTGCCAATTAATCTGCTAAAGAGGAAGTTGTTTACTATCTATCACTGTCCATGGAAGTGACTTCAGGATTCATGAAATCATGGGGAACATACAAAGAATTCCTACTCCCCTGTGCCTGATCTTCAACCCTTGTTCTATGCTTTCCTGTTTTTCTTGGAAATCCAACATTTCCTTCACATGATAATACAGAGTCACATTTGTCATTGTTGAGGTGAGAAAAGCAAAACAAGACAACTTTATTGTTGGTCTGTAGCTTTTCAGATTGTCTCAGTTGGCCCCAACAATCCATCACTACAAAATAAAACCCAAGGTCCTGACTGTCATTTCATGTTCTTTGTCTCCCTCAGTTTGGACCATGTGCAGTGTGTTTGTATTGTAGCATTTTGCAGATCGCAGGTCAGCTGCTTTGATGCTCACTAGCTGTGCAATCCCAGATAGGTGTCTCCAGTGCAATTTCCTGTCAGGACGTCATACCAGAGGCGGTTGGTGTCAGTGCTATCTTTGGTTGCTTTAACAGAATGGTGTCCTCCTGGCTTCCCAAACAGTTTCAGCTTCTTCCATTGTCACCAATTAGCATGCTATGGTAGCTCTGATGATGTTCTGTGGCTCCCGTGCTCACCCAATAAGTGGTTCAGTGTCCACCATGGCTCCTCACGGAATAGGCATCGTCACCTTCCTTGCTGGATGTCCTCCCTTTGTTGCTGATGTGGCATTTCCTCAGCCTCCACCTGCACCACAGCTATTCAGGCTCACACAGGCTTGTCAGATGCTGGTCTGTGTTAAATGTTGTTATTCTGTGGAAATTTGTAGCCAGTCATAAGTTCAGGTCGGGCTGTAGTATACAGATATTTTGGAATAATGTGGTGGTTTGAGAATGCCTTCTGTAGGGCTGGATGTTCTGCATGCCTGTTCCACAGTTGGTGGCAGTGTTCAGAGAAGTTTGGGTAGTGCAGCCTTGCTGGAGAAGTATGTCACCAGGGCAGGCTCTGAGGTTAAAAGCCTCCCACTTCCAGATCCCTCTGTTTCTCTCTCTCTCTTTGTCTATCTACTGTCTGTCTGAATATATCTCTCTCACTCTCTGCATGCCTGTTTATCTGTCCCCCCTGCCCCTCCCTCTCTCCCTTCCTTCCTCCCTCCCTCCTTCCCTCCCTTTCTCCTTTCTTGCCTTTCCTTGAGGCTCTGATTGAGGATGTAAGATATCACCTCCTTGCTCTGGCTGCATATCTGTCACTTGCTGACACATTCCTCTATCACAGTGGACTCTTGCCCCTCTGGAGCCATAAGCTCAAATAAATGACTTCTTATATGTGCTATCCTGACCATGGTGTTTTATTATAAGAACAGAAAAGTAACTAGTAGAGTTTCTAAAATTAACTGTGGTGTCGGATCCTTTTCAAATTTCAGGATAGTGCTGCTAATGGCATGAAATGGGAGTCACAAATTTTTTTTGCACTGGCTTTTCCTGCCTCCATCTACAATGGCTGCTACAGTGTGCCATTTCTGTCTCTGCTACTGTGACATAGTCCTATAAAGCCATGGTGAACATGGAACAGATAGCCTAATGGCAGACTGGAAAGCCATTGGGGGATGTAAAATGATGTAAAATTATGGGGAAAACCACAACTTATTTGTCTCTGAGCTTCAGAGCTCTCTGTTACATGACAGTATGATGCATCTGAGACCTAACCTAGGTCAGTTATATGTTAACTATGGAATGGAAACTCTGCCTTTAAACCTTTAATCAATGCCAAGTAGTTTCCCCCACAGAGCTGGCATAATTCGATCTCATCTAGGCACAAAATTACTTGTGGTGTTTAGTCATCTACAGATATGAGAACTACAAGATCACGCAGGAAGCAGTTATACAGAGGTGCCAAGCACATCTGGAGCTTTATGCACTGAACTGAAGAGCCTGGCACAGTGAAGGTGGAAGAGAGAAGCCAGATGGAGGAGAGGAATTGTGAACTAGTTATCTTGCCTATGTGCACACTGCAGGAGAGAGAGCTTGGGTGAGCTGGGGGGTTTAATTCACTGCTAAACCCTTTTCTTGGAGCTTTCTGGCAGAGTTCATGTTGGTCAAGTGGATGCTCAGCAGTGACAATCATGCCACCATAGTAAGCAAGGGCTTGTTAATGGACAAACCAAGACAAACATTTTTTTTAATCTCCAACATGGGAGTGGGTTTCAGAATGATCCAGAAATTTGAAGATGTGTCTTGACCTTGCATGGGTGTTTTGGTGGCTCTGTCCACTCTTTCTGTGAAATATAGAAACTCTCAGAGAAGTTCCTCACAGGATGTCTTGACTTCTGATGTGGAACTAACTAACACAGCAGGTTATTAGTGATCTCAGAAATATCTCCAAGAACAGTGAGGTGATGCTTGTGCTTCATTTGGTTTGCAAAACAAAGCATTGCATGTTGTTGATTGGTTTTAACAGAATCTCTGTAGAAGGGTCTTGATCTGTAGAAATATACAAAATCCACTTTCAAAAAAATGGACTTCTTAAGGCCATTATGGATTACTTCTGGTTAACAACACAGTGTTATCAAATGAAAAAAAAAATCAATCGTGTTATCAGCTTTGAACTGACATCTTTTTGATCCACATTACTTCCTTCTCCCTGTCTGCTGGGGATCTGCTGTGGTCCCTTTGTCCCCTTCTGGTCTTCCACTAATGTCCTCCGTCATTCTGCCCTGCCCTCCACCCTTCTTCCCACACACTTCTCTCTGCACTCTTCTCCTTCAAAACACAATCTGTTTTTTAAGCTTTATTTTAAGTGTATTTTAAGCTTTATTAAATGGCAATAGATACACTAAGAGGTAAACATTTCTATCTAGAATTCATGCGATAAGCAGAGTAAAAAAATAATGAAAAGGAAGTGATCTGTTAGACAATGATGCTAACATGATGATGTGAGATAATTCAGGCCCCATGAGTCAATGCTAAAGTAACTCCATGATGTGTCAGATGCTATGGCTGACAAGAGATTACTCTAAATGTGTGAGAAGGTTGTACAGGTTTCATGCTGATAAGGTGCCATTTATATAAGAGACTTCAAAACTTGAAAATTCTGGCATCTGCGGGGTCCTACAGCCAATTCTCTAGGGTAGGAAGAGACTTCTGTCCAAAGATGATATGAATTATCTTTCTAAGTTGAAAACTTCTAAATCGAAAATGTATTGGTCTCTTAGAGGAAACAGAACAATTTCACATCAAAGTGAGCCACAGTCCTTCTACCAGTGCACATCAAATGTTCTGCAGATAGCATGCTGTTATCAGGGACAAGAGAGACTTCTATCAGTTTGTGTGCTTGGTGCTTGTTTGATTCGACTAGAGTATAAGCTTACTATGGTCAAGGAGCTGTGTGTGTGCTTAAAATTAAGTCCTCGGTGCTTTAAAGACATCTTGACTTATAGAGGCCAGCGACTTCTTTTTAATAAATTTGTACAAACCCTTATCAGTGACATATATCTATCAAAGATTGTAAAGGGTAGTATTAATATCTATGACTTTTCCTACACAATTGAAAATATAAACCATCATCAATATGAGCACCACCGCCATTATCATCACATTCACCAACATCATCATCATAGTCACTATCATCACTATCAGTTATCATCACCACTATCATTACCATAACATTGTCATACTTAATAACATAGCAGCTATCATTATCAACACTATTACCATCATTGTCACTATTGGCATCAACATCTCCATAATCATTGTCACACCCACTGTCAATGCCATCAGCATCACTATTAACATCATCACCATTGCCACCAGCAGTGCCACTACTATTACCACCACCACTGCCATCCTTCTTGTTCCCTTCCTTCCACTCATAACCACTTCAACAGCAGCACTGCCATCATCACCCTGGCTGTCGCTGTTCCTTCCTCCATCACACAAAATGATTCAAGTAAATCTTCATTTAGACACTTTCACAAAATGACTGAATAATAGGATGGCACTAGTAATATTATCTCCCCCAATTACCAAAAGAGGGAATAAGACACAAGTGACTAAGCTTATCCAGGGATACCAAACTGATAATTAGGTTGAAATTTGCATTTGAAGCCCTGATTTACTGATCCAATCAGGTCACTATGCAGCTGGGCACATTGAACATAAAGGAAAGAGAGAAATTTAACTAACTGCATGACTATTGCTGAGTCTACATTTTGATTATGGCTACTTTGTGTCCAGTATCCAATTCTGACCTTTAATGTTATGTTATGTTATATTCAGCAACCATGAGATGTCATGAAAACAACACCATAGTAGCAAGTGAGTTTTAAAGAAAAAAAAAATTCTTGCATTGACAGTTTCAAGGAAACAATTACTCTAATGAAATATTTCTACAACTTCAAATTTTAGAACAAACACCCCACTTGAACAGTGGTTTTTAACATATAGCTGTGGGTTGTATTAATTTGCAGCTACACACTTGCAATGATTGTATGAAAACAAGCTACATTTTTATATTCAGTGTTAATAGTCATCCTTAAATGCTTTTTGATTTTAGCATCCTACAGGAGAGGTATTTTTAAAATTGTATCAGTCAAATTTCCAAATAAAGGCAAGTCTTGTAAAATGTCTCCCTTACATGAGTTTTTAAAATTACAGTGGATATTTAAACATTGGCCATAAATTCATTGACATGTCAAATGTCTAAATAATTATTACATCAAACGTTAGAAGCAGAGGTAACCATCTGGAAAGATCAGCATGCTTTCTCAAGATCACTAACCAACACATTAAGTCATTTTTATCCCATAACATCACTACAAAAGCCATAGGCGTCACCAGCAATGTGCTTCATGGACATAATTCTAGACTTTTGGTTTAATCACTAATCTATAATCCAGTTACAATTTTAAAAGTCCTTTAAATACTCTCTCAAAACAACAGCACCAAGCTAAAGCAAAGTGGATGCTTTAATTTTGTTTTTTAAGTGTTAATTTTAAAATTAGTTTTCTTCTAAAATATTGTAATCTTTTTAAAAACTTATTTTGCAGTTATATTTGTGTGGTTCCAAGGCAAATACAACCAATCTTCATTGAGTTTTTATTTGTTTCTGTGCCATCCCCTCCCCTTCCTTGTTCTTTAAATGATCACTCTCAGATTAGACAGTAGTTACTCAACAGTTTTGTTGATCCATCTGGAAAGGGTTAATACATGAAGCAGCAAGCAAGCAAACAAATGACAAAACAACAACAAACCCAAACCAAACAAATAAAAACAAATAAACAAAGGCAGTTCTGGAGCTGGAGAGAAAGCCCAGTGGTTGAGCACTTAGTACTCCTGTAGAGAATCAGAGCTCAGTTCCCAGCACCCAAGTATGGCAGCTCATGACTGTCTGTGACACCATGTCCAGGAGACCTGGCACCCTCTTCTGGCCTCCTTAGGTACTACACTCACATGCACATGCCCAAACAGATGCACATAACCACAAAGAAACACAGATGTTCATAATAAAAAAATGATAATTTTTAAAATTAAAATGTAATTACATTTCCTCCCTTCATAATTTTTAAAATAAAAATTAACCTTTGAAAGATCACTTTTAATTATTTCAATCAAAATGACATGACTTAATTTGTCTTTCTCAGAACATAAGCAACCCCGTGTATGTAGTGACCCGTCCCTCAGGCCAGTCGAACAGGGTCCACCTGAAAGAGGGAGTGGAAATTGGGGGACAGAGACTCGAAGAATGGAGACAAGATTCCTGATCAAGTCTCAATTTACCTGAATGTGCAAACAACACTTATAAAGCAAAGGGTACAAGCAAAATTTTCTCAAAGTAGCAACACATCTGTGCCGCCTGGCAAGGCAATCAAGAATTCACTCAAGGTCATAAGAAGTCTGCTATCTGGTTCCCAAGGTTGTAGGGAGCTTGCTATCTATTTCTCAGGCTCAGAACTCCCCACCTGCAGAGACCGCCAAGGACAGCTCTGAGAAATGGAACTATGGATAAGACCCTCATCTGCCAAGGCTAGGAGGCAGAATTCCAATTACCAGACTCCTTCAGTTCCTTCTTCTTTGTTTTATGGAGAGCCTGTTTTAGGTTGGGGAAATGTACATTTTTCTCTTACTCATCATCAAGGTCTCGGATACGATTTTCACAAGCCTCTGTCTTAGGTTGGAAAAAACACAATTTCACGCCTACCCGTCATTGACTTACCTCCATATCAAACGGGGTTGTTAGAGATCTTTAATTTAAATTCATGCAACTGCACTTGCATGCATTGAAGTTGTTGAAGAAGGAACTGTAACACACAAGGAAGGCAGGCACAGGCCAACAAACCCATACCCGCCATGCCCGCAAGTGTCAGTCCCCACTTAAGCACAGAGTCAAAGGATGGAAAGTGCCTCCTGAGGCTAGTAAATAAATCCCAGGCTGTATTGGCGAATTTCAACCTAGGTTCCTTGGAAGATTCTATGTCATGGATCTTATTTCTTATCAGTAACATGTCCAATGAGAAGTTTTTGCTAGACCAAATACCAGCAAGGTGATTCTGAACCTGAGTCCAATTAAATTTTGTTTCATCATTCCAAGAATCAAAAACCCTAACAGGAATCATAACAAAAGCAGGTTGCTTAACAACTAATACTGAAAGAGCATTATTATCAGCACTAACACAATTAGTAAGATTGTAATATACACTTTCAATCAAATAGGTATCATTGTTCTTAAAATGTCTTACTACAATGTTTCCAATTAGCAGTAAATAAGGAGGATTAACACATGTCAAAACAGAATTATACTTGATTAATTTAGCAAAGCTACTTGCATTCCCAGAGAGAATGCCTATATATTCCAAGGTAGCCCCCAATTTCCATACATAGGTTTGCCATTTTTTATTTGAAGTCCTCTAAAGTCCAGCACTAACAGCTTTTTCTAAAACAAAAGAATTTTTACTGCTTTTATCAGAGGCCAAGTTCTTAATACCCTTGATGATAGACCAGTCCATGACTGTAAATGTAGGGTCATTGTTCCAGGAGTAGATGGTGGGGGTTTCTCCAATGCATCTTGTCCAAGGAACCAATGGTCGAGGACAAGTGCAATGATCCCCTTTCTCACAGGGTGGGTAACTCATTGGAGATGTAAGACTGTCATTCTTAACTCCCATAGGAAGGGACAATAATATCCCTCCAATGTTCCACTTTGCCTGGTTGTAAAGGAAGGCTTGAACTGCCACCCCAACTTTAGAGTAGTAGGCATTCTGACCTATGACCTGGACAGGGGAGACTGGTAAGCAGTCCTGATGAATGCTCTCTCTGGTAAAGCAAAGAGGATGACCTCTTCCCATTCCTGAAAAGTTAAGAGTCTGTTTAACTTGCGTTCCTTCAAAAGCAGGAAAACCCAGCAGGCAAGTATTGTTGACATAAACAATGACTTCTGGATCATCCCAGGAAACTGGATGTAGTAAAGGTGGATCAGGAATGTACGTCCAATAAGCAGTCATCTTGACTGGAGGGGTCTTCATTGACATCATTATCATTGTCAGGAGAAAACTCCTCATTCAATTGTTGTACCAGACTTTCCAGTAGCCATCGAGCTGCATCATTTTCCTGTGAAAAAGCATAAACAGCTCCTCATCCCCATATGAGTACAGGATCAGGTCCATGCCATTGATTTGTTAAAGGATCCCTCCATTTTACTTTAGAAAAGTGGTTTTTTTTTTTTAGTTTTTGTATGCCAAAAATCTATCTGCTGCAGATTTACCATGCTTATCCAAGTTTTAAAAATTCAGAATGAAAAGAACATGATTAAGATGATTCTTAGCTATCCAAGGGAGTAGCTCCCCCTTCTTTATTTTTTGCAAGTAAATGTTAATTGTACGGTGAGCATGCTCTACCATGTCTTGTCCTTGAGGGTTGTAAGTATTCCAGTTATATGAGAAACTTGAAATTGTTGACACAATCTTTTAAAAGATTTGCTAGTATATCCTATTTCACTGTCAGTTTTAAACTGCTTAGGAACACAATGAGCAATAACATTCTTTGTAGCTTTTTTTTGGTTGAGGAGTGGCAAAAAATAAATCCAGAGTAGGTATCAATGTACATATTTTAATTTTTTAAATTTAGGAATATGAGTAATATGTATTTGCCAAATTTGATTTGGAACCAATCCTTTAGGATTACCTCCCAAATGAGGAACAGGCTGAAATTGAGGACAAGCACTGCAAGCTTTGACTATACTATGGGCCTGTTCCTTAGTCAACTCATATTTAAGTCTCAAGGTTTGACTGATAAGATGATGCATATTATGGGCATCCTGGGCTCTTTTTAAATGTGAACAATAAACTTTGGTGGCTTTATCTGCCAATGCATTTTCTTTAGACAGGAATCCTGGCAAATTAGAATAAGCCCTTAAATGTCCTATGAAAAAGGGAAAGATTTTTTTTGTATCAAATTTTGAATTTGTAAAAATAAAATTCCAGCAGGAGAAGATGTCTGAATTTGACCTGCAGTCTCTAACCTAGGCAAAGACTGAGATACATATGCACTATCTGTAAAAATGTTTAAAGACTGCATATTAAAACTTTGAAACACAGTCAATACTGTAGATAACTCTGCTATTTGCGCAGATGTGCTAGACACTTGAAAAGAAACTGTTTTTTTTATAAGCATAGGCAGCAACACCAGATAATGAACCATCAGTAAATACCGTTAAAGCATCAACAACTAGGTTAACTTTTGTTTTAAATGGAAAAGCTGTAGGTTGTACCTTTAAAAACTGAATTAATTTGGTTTTTTTTTTTTTTTGTGCCTCAACAGGTTGGACTCTGTCATAATAAACTTACATATGTTAAAATTCTATATTTATCAGATCTCTGACAAGTCTGAGGCTAGCATATTTGAGTTACTCTTTGTCTAGCTTTATCATCTTCTCTAAACTGCATCCTATAAAACAGGATGTTATAATTTTTAATTTTGGCATATTTTTTAAATGTATGATTTAGAACCAAATTTTAGGTAGATCTATATAGGCAAACTTTATGGTTACCCATTTTAGATTTAACCTTAAAGAAACAAAAAAAAAAACTAAACAAAGAGACTAGGTAAAACTCAATCTTGTACTCAACTATAATCTTTAGCATAACTTTAAATCTGCTCTTTATAAACTAAAATCAAAGTAAAACTTTTAATTAAACATAATTTATAAAGGGGCTAAATCTTATTAATCCTATTATACTGTATTAAAACTTAAGAGCAAAAAATTAAAGGACAAAAGTTTTATTTAGCATTAAACAGAGAACTAAACTTAACCTGCAGCCCTCAGCAAAAATGGATTATTCTGGCCATACCAAATCTATAGCCAGAAAGAAACAGCATTAAATCATGTATTTAGGTACTGGCAGCCAGGTATATATTTTATATAATGGTTAACAATGATCTGAATATAACCCTGAATAAACCTGGACTAACATGGAACTGTAGTCCTTTTTCTCCTGTAAAAGAGCATAAGCCAACATTTTGCATTAAAGAATCTCCAGCTGTGGCAGCCTTTTTGGAGTTAATGGCAAATTTGGAGTTAATGGCATCTGAGTAGTGGAATTTGGCCTCTTGGCTCTGGCTTTTTTTTAAAGTCCAGTCTCTCATAGACTGACCTTGGTGATCGACAGTGGACTGCTCTGACCCCGAGAAACTCTGTGCAACCATAGTAAACAGACAGCAGGCTCTGTGTCACCTTGAGTGAGCCCTCTTATGTTTTGGCTAAGTAAAATTGCCTTCGTGAGGAACTGCTTATATTTTTTAAAAGTCTGCTTAAGTGTTAACCTGACGCCCATTGAATCGACACTTTGATCAGCATGTGGACTTGGTGTCCTTCTCTGTGTCGCCCTGTCTCTCTCTCTCCCCAGCCCTCTCTCAGGTGGTATTCAGGTGTCGCTGCTGGCTGGTGACATCCAGCCTTTTCAAATGAAGAACAACATAGTTTTTAGTTTTTTTATATGTGATATATTGTAATAACTGCAGTTTTTGTTTAATTGGCGCAAATAGAATGAACTTTGTAAAATTAATAAAATAAATACCAAGATCTTTTGACCTCCCCCAAAGGGTTGAGAAACTGTTTTAAGCTTTTTGTTAGACTGTCCAAGGGTTATTATTTTAAAATGCCTGATAAATTTTAAGATGTTTTATAGAAATTAACTCTGATGGTCCAGGATCAAACTCAGAGGTGTTGAATTAAAGTGTCTCATATCTAAAAATATTAATATTGTCAGTCAGATTTTAAAATATCGTCAAGTCCACAAATAAATGCATACGCACATAGAGACATAGCTAAGGAACATAGAAATCCGACATTGTCACCTTGGAGTAACCAGAATACTCAAATACCAGGACTTGACCAGCCTATACCAGACACATGTCCCACAAATTCCAGAAGGAGTGGACCCCCTCATGGGTTCCCTCCACACATATAGATACCAGAAGGAGCAGAGCCCCCATGGCCCTCTCCACAGCTTCCAGATGGAGAGCGGGCTCCAGCAACCCTCTTATCACACAGAAGAGGGTCTCAGCGATCCTCTCTCCTGGTTCCAAAAGAAATAGAGCTTTTATGGGCCTCTTCCCTGGGAAATGGAGCATCCTCCATCTTCCCTCAACCAGATTGGAAACTCTCCAAGTTTCCCCAGACCTCAAGAGTGAACCAAAACCAGAAACCAAAACAGACAGCCGGCACACAAAAACAAAACAGAGACAAAGACAAAAAAAAAAAAAAAAAAAAAAAAAAACAACCGTGGTACCTGCTTTTTAAACATTTAAATATTTTTAAACCTGTTTTTGTAATATTAAAACAAATCATCCTCTTATGAGTGAAATCATAAAGCACATTTATCATTTTAAAAGTCAAAACCAGACTTTAAAATTTACCAATGCAAACAATCCAATTTTATTATTATTATTATTATTTATTACTATTATTATTATTTTAAATTTCTCTAATTCCCTTAATAACTGAACTTGTTTCCTTTCTAATTGGACTTTCTCTATGAGAACAGTAATATCTTCCTGCAGTGGTCCCATATCTCCTGCACATGTGGCAGGGAAAGCCACAGGAACAGAGGGTGCGGAAGGCCAGTCTGAATTATGAGACTTGGAAGTTTCTTCCTCTGACTCTGTTTTATCCTCACTATCTAGTTCTTAAATTATTTTCTGCTCTCAAATTACACAAATCTGTTTGAGCTCCTTTATAAACATTTGAAATAACCTTAGAAGTACTTTTTTTCCTGCCTTTTGGCTGCTCTAATTTTTCCAAGCAACTCTTTAGCTTGTGAGATCAAATTTTTCATTTTATCACTCTCATGCCTAGGATCCAGCATGTCTCTAATTAGAGTCCACAGAGAAAAGGTTATAACAGGTACTTTCTCAGGACCATTATTAGCATAACATTTTTGCAATCTTTTCCCTACCTTCTCCTAAGTTTCCAGATTGATGGTACGTTCAACTGGGAACCAGGGACAAACTTCATTTACAAACTATAGGGGATAAGGGCATTTCTCCCAATTATTCGCGTTTATTAGCATTGACTTTAAAGTCCTCATATATAACTCCCTGCTAGTGCTCTGCCCCATAATTGAACTCCCTGCCTACCTTGTCTTGTTCCATGCGATGGGTGGTCATCAAGAAGCACTTTTTTTTACTTAGGCATCCAGAGCTCCAAAACCCAGCGTTTCTCACTTTTTTTTAAACAAGATTTAATGTACATTTATTCTTAACATGTGGGACATATAAAGATTTTATACTGAATAAATGATATTCATTAAACCAGAGGAAAAGGAGGAATTTACATCAAGTTTTTTTCTTTCTTCTTTTTTTTTTTTTTCTTTTCTTAAACTACATTATCTTGAAATACAAATGCGGATTCTTGTCACAGAAGAGTCTTTGAAGTTGTGTTTCTTCCTTTCAGTAGTTTTTTCTTTCTTTTTTCTTTTTTTGTCTGTATTGGTATCCATTTTCTAAATCAATCCATATGCAACCATTTCCACACCTTGATTCATGAAGCAAATTAGAACCAGCCGCTCTCCCAAAAGAGCATGACTTTATACATACAGAAACTTGTACATTACCCTTTTTTTTGTTTTTGTTTTTGTTTTTTGTATTTTTTGTTTCATTTTGTTGGAGATATGGTTCTAATTAAAAAATATATATAAAATAAAAATAAAAAATTATTTAAATCTACCATCACTTTGTAGTTACCACATCATGAAAAAGAAACTAAAAACTTTGTACTAAAAGAAAAGAAAAGAAAAAAATGAGGGTATGTTTAATGCACAACTTCTAAATACATCACAGCCCATAGGCAGTAAAAAAAAAAAATATTTAAAAAATGACGAAAGGAATTATGAAGAACTGTCCCGTCCATGGCGGTAGTGGTGAGGAGGCAATTCCACTGTTGTTGTTAGGAGCACACTTCCACGCCTAACTGAAAGAGCCTTTTTTTTTTTTAATTTTTTTTTGCTCATGGCCTAATATACCCATTTCCTGTGGAGAAAGCAGTATCACGCAGAGTCCTGACTACTGACTGCTACACCTCCTCAAGCCCCTGTACCTGAACCTCTACAAGTTTCTACTGCACAGAGCTTTGGGTGACTGGATGCAGTTTTGCTTTTTCATTCTGTGAAGAATAAAATTCATAAGAAATCAATTCAAGGATAAATTTTCCTTTCACCTTCATTTCTCACTTTTGTCCCTTCTTTTCAAGGTTCCTGTTCAGGCACCAACTGACCCGTCCCTCGAGCTAGTAAACAGGGTCCACCTGAAAGAGGGAGTGGAAAATGAGGGACAGAGACTCGAAGAATGGAGACAAGACAGATTCCTGATCAAGTCTCCATTTACTGAATAGGCAAACAACACTTACAAAGCAAAGGGTACAAGCAAAATTTTCTCACAGTAGCAACACATCTGTGCCACCTGGCAAGGCAACCAAGAATTCACTCAAAGTCACAAGAAGTCTGCTATCTAGTTCCCAAGGTTGTAGGGAGCTTGCTCTCTATTTCTCAGGCTCAGAGCACCCCACCTGCAGAGACCACCAAGGACAGTCTCTGAGAAATGGAACTATGGATAAGACTCGCATCTGCCAAGGCTAGGAGGCAGAATTCCAATTACCAGACTCCTTCAATGTAGGTCTTCCTATGTCTGGGAACAACTTTTCACTCTGCATCTCTAAGCCATTTTGACAGGTTTTCTTTATAACCATTACCCTGTTATATTAGCATCCTTATCCCATCACTTATTTGATTGTACAGAGAGTAAATACATTTAATGTTACATGCTGTATTGGTCAAGGCCCCCTAAGAAGGTTTATTAGATTGGCATACAGTATACGAGACAGATTGCATACATCTCACAATGGCCTTCTCATGCTGGAGAGGCTGAAAACTCAACAGATGCTTCGTCCATGAAGCCAGATACTGTAGCAGTACCAGACTGGCATTGATGGCCTGGAGGGCCTCTGGGAAGCTGCTAGGCTTCAGTCTATGTTAGAAAACCAATAAATCTCCATTCTTTGACATTGAGTCATCGTATCAGCAGTGGTGGCTGCAGCATTATGCCAGCAGGGTAGATGAACTGGCCAGCATGGTGTGAAGGCATGCAGGCAAGAAGCAGGAGCTTATCTTTATCAGCTCTCTCCTCATCTGGGACACCATGGGAGGTGCTGCCCACCTCTGTGCTTTTTCAAGATCATTAACCAACACATTAAGTCATTTCTAAGCTTAATGGTTTACCTGTTGGTTAGTTCCAAAGCCAGTCAGGTTGAGCATTGGGGAAATCATTTCGCTGTCCTTCTGCTGTTGCTTCTGGGTTATTTTTGATGACTCCATAAGCCAGTAAGGTAAAAGAATTCCAAAAAGTGCTGATGATAACCAGACTTGTGACTTTTTGCACTTCAGATTTGTTGCTGTTGCATTTATTCTTGGGAGTCAGTTCAGCTATGTGTAAAACCATGATCTTGTGTTTCATTAGGAGTATCTTAAATGTGTTTTTGCCTTACCTTTTATCACATTTAGTGTGTGTGTATATCTGTGTGTGTGTGTGTGTGTGTGTGTGTGTGTGTGTGCCATGCCATCTGTGTTAGAGGTCAGAGGACAGTTTTTGAGAATCAGTTTTTTTTCTCCCATTGCATGGGTCTCAGAGATCAAACTCAGGCCAATACCCTTGGCAGCAAGGGCCTTTACCAACTGAATCATCTCACTGGTCTCTGCCTTGTCTTTTAACATCTGATATTATTGTTAAAGGATGGATATCAGGCTGATAGTGGTTTTCCCTCAGAAGCAGTGCAGCCATTTTGCCTGCCTGCTAGAAATTTTCTTCCTTCTTTTCTATGATTTTATTTGGTCAAGGGGGTGAAGGATACACCCTCAAACAGTATATGCTATTGCCATTTCTTTTGGTTGCCACCAAGAAATGCCACCACTTCAGCCTTACAGGAATCAAGCAGAAGCTAAGCTGGAAGTCTCACAGAGGAACTCTCCCCAGAGGACTAGCTCTCTGGTTCTGGGAGGGATATGCAAGTTACCAAGTGAGAGGAGCAATCAATAGTTAGCTAACTACAAACCCTACAACCATGACAAATACCAGTGTGGAAAGACCTTCTGAAAGGTGCATTTGGACACTTCCATCCTGGGGATAACAAATAGCTCTAACTGGACATCAGGCCTGTTTAATCAGGGAGGGTTAACGCCTGACACTGTAAATCTAACCCACTACCTGTGCTACTGAGGCCAGAGGCTCTAGAGAGAACCTTCTACTGCCAATTCCTACTTCCTCTCTGCCACAGATGTGTATAGCTCTCTCCCCTCATCAATAAAAAGCTTCTTTTAACAGCAGACGGAGACCATTACAGAAGTATACAACTGGTCAAATAGAGAGACAACTGAATGCAGAGTGCGTAGCCCTAACTGCCACCTCTACAACAAAATCCCGAAACCCATACTCAGGAAATATTGCAGAAGAGATCTGGAAAGACTGTAAGAGCCAGAGGACCAGGCCACCTGCTGAGAGATTGTGTCTCATACACATGACAGGAAAGCTACACGCATAAAAGCTCGGCAGTATGGTTGCCTAAACAAGACCTGAAAATGATGCCAACTGACATCCCAGTGTGGATGGGGAAAATCTCACGAGACCTTATCCCTAGATAAAAAGCTACAGGCAAATAATTTATGCCAAGAAAAAGAAAATCAGTCTTCCCCAGGGTCGAGCCCACCAGTAGGATATCGGATATCCAACCCAAAACACACACAAACACATACACACACACACCACTAAACGAACTCAGCAGTGTGTATTTATAAGTTTGTGTGTATGTGTGTAACAATAACAATTAAAGAATAAGAAGCCATTAATGTGAGGACTGGGGAGGCACTGGAAGTCTTGGAAAGAAGAAAGGGAGGGGGAAATAACATAAACTCAGAACTCATATAAAATTCTCAAAAACATTTTAAATTTTATTTGTTTGTTGTTCTTTCGTGTATATGTATGAGTGCCTGTATTTATGCATGCATGCATGTATGTACATATTTTGCATACAAGGTGCCCACAGAGAACAAATCCTCTGGAACTAGAGGCAGTTTTGAGCCACCTGATGTGGATGCTGGGAGCTGAGCCTGAGTCCTCTATAAGAGCAGCAAGTGCTCATAACCACTGAGGCATTTTGTGCTCAGCCCCTTTGTGCTATTCTTATTTGAGTTTCATGAGAATATGTCAGTGTTGTTTATTTTGTCTTGATTTGCCTCAGTACACAAACTTTTCTTTTGACATCTAACTTTAAACCCAAGAAAAATTTCCTAGTATTTATTCTTTTCTTATTTTGCTTGAGAAAAAAATTTCAGAGCTTCATATAGTATATGTATTTGATATTCTTTGCTTACTTTTTATGTGTCATTCAGTCTTCACAGGAACCCTGACCCTGGCATATTTCTCTTACTTCAAAATGAGAACCTCAAGGCCCCTCCCTAAAACTCATTTAATTAAATAGGAAAACATGGGAGAATTAATGACACACATAGCATAGTGCAATTATGTAGATTTAAAACATGTGGCCCTGAGATGATGCCAAGAGAGTCTCTGTACCAGTCAGAGATTGTTCACAACAGCATCAGCTCTTAGATTGTGCTGCTCCAAAGCACCTGTCTCACATGGTACATGTAAGCTTCATGAATACATAACCCATCCTTTATTTACCACAGGGAGAGCAGGTCACTGAGGAACTGTGGACTTCACTGAGGACTTCAGGTAATAAAAATCCCTATTTAATCTTTTATGTTCTGGCTGTGCCATTCTCTTTGATCTCTTCAAGTTATGGATCCATCATTCTCAGCTACCCTGGTACCTGTTGCATCAAGTCTTCTCAACACTTGGTTAGTAATGGCAGGAGGGTGGGAGCTCAAGGTTAGCCTGGTTACATAGCAATGGCCTGTCTTGAAGTTACAAAATAACAATGATAACAGTAATAAAGACCTATTTATACTTTAAAATATCTGAATTGAAACTAGCGCTGCACTAGCAGCGTGGGGAGGGGAAGGTATTGGCCTGGGAATGTTCTGCTCTATCCGCGTCGCACATGGATGCCTAGCATTGTCAGTCTCAGAGGCACACAAGCATGCCACAGGCCATCTCCAGCAAGTGCTGGTTCTGGTTCTGTGTTTCTAAGTTGAAGAGCAATCCTTAGGCAGACTGTGGTAGAAAGTGTGTGTTTGGAAATGGGTTCTTGGAAGACTCCTTCTGAAGCCAGAGAAGATGCAGCCTTGAGAAGGAGCAAGAGCATTCAAGCAGCTTCTCAAACAGCCACCCTCCTAGGAGTGGCTCTGGAAACCATGATGCACAGGACTCTGAAAGCAGGAATGCTGAAAGCTGCCAGAGGTTTAGGGCAGCACCAGTGATGACCTTCTCAACCCACACCTGCCAATGCCATGGAGGCAGCTAGCTCTGCACCTCTGCAAATGTCTGTCAGACAGAGGTGAAGGCAAGTAACGCTAGCCATGCGAGCTGACAGCCAGTATCTTCATGCATACCAGCACATATGTGCTAGTACACTGTTCTGAGAATAATAAAAGGGGACAGTGAGGTGACTTGGTAGGTTAAAGTGTTTGCCACCAAGCCTGATGACTTGAGTTCAGCCCACAGAGTCAACAGGTTGAAGGAGATAACCAAGCCCCATAAGCTGCCCTCTGCCTTTACATGTGTAAGTGTTCCCCACAACCCTCACCAACACATAAAGAAGTATAATCAAGATTTTCATTTTTCTATTTTTATTTATTTATTTAATCACTTTACAGCCTAATCCCAGCCCCCTCCCTCTTTTTCTCCCATGCTTACTCTCATGCTCCCCTTCCCCCATCCACCGTCTCCTCAGAGGAGGGGAGGACTCCCAGTGAATAGCAGTCCACCCTGGCACCTCAAATAGCAGCAGGACTAAGCAATTCCCTCCCAATAAGGCCAGACAAGGCAGCCCAGCTAGAAGAAAGGAATCCAAAGGCAGGCAACAGACTCAGAGACATCCCCTACTCCCATTATTAGGGATCCCCATGATGGCCAAACTGCACATCTGCTACATATGTGTGGGGGCCCTAGGTCCAACCCATGCATGATCTTTGGTTGGTGGTTCAGTTTCTGTGAGCCCCCATTGGCCCAGGATAATTTACTCTGTTGATCTTCCTGTGGTATTCTTGACCCCTCCGGCTCCTTCAGTTATTCCTCCCACTCTTCCACAAAATGCCCTGAGCTCAGCTGATTGTTTGGCTGTGTGTCTCTGCATCTGTTTCCATCAGCTGCTGGATGAAGCCTTTCAGAAGACAGTTATGCTAGGCTCCTGTCTGCAGCACAGCAGAGTATCATTTATTGTGTCAGGGGTTGGATGTCTCCCACGGGGTGACTCTCTGGTCATTGATTAGACATTCCCTCAATATCTGCTCCTTCTTTATCCTTAAACTTCTTGTAGGTAAGACAAAGTGGGTTGAAGATTGTAGGGGTGAGTTGGTGTCCTCTCCCTCCATTGGAAATCCCCCCTGGCTACAGTAGGTGGCAACTTCAGGTTCCATGTCGCCAGGTTCTAGGAGTCTCAGCTAGAGTCGCCCCCATAGACTTTCAGGAGCCTCTTCTGTTCCAGAGATGCTCCCCAACTGATTTTCATTCTGTCTCCTGGTCCTCCTTCTCCAACATCCCACTCCTACTCTCCCTTCATCTGATCCCCACCCCACATTACCCTCCCTACCCACTCTCCCATCCAGTTCCCTCCTTCCTTCTACTTCAGATTTGTATTTTATTTCCCCTTCTGAGTGAGATTCAAGAATCCTCCCTTGGGCCCTCCTTGGCTTCTTTGGGTCTGTGAATCATAGCATGGTTATCCTGTTCTTTATGGCTAATATCCATTTATAAGTGAGTACATACTATGCATGTCTTTCTACTTCTGGGTTACCTCACTCAGGATGATCTTTTCTAATTGCATCCATTTGCCTGCAAATTGCATGATTTCCTTGTTTTCAATAGCTGAGTTGTATTCTATTGGGTAAATGTACCATAGTTTCTCCATTTATTCTTCAGCTGAAGGACATCTAGGTTGTTTCCAGACTCTGGCTATTACAAATAAAGCTGCTATGAACATAGTGGAACAAGTGTCCTTATGGCATGGTGGCACAGCTTTTGGATATATGCCCAGGAGTGGTGTAGCTGGGTCTTGAGGTAGATCTATTTCCAACTTTCTGAGAAAGCTCCAGATAGATTTCCACAGTGGTTGTACAAGTTTGCCCTCCCACTGGCAATGAGAGATGGCTCAGTTGTTAAAGGCTAGGCTCACAACCACAAATATAATGAATATTTTTAAAAAGGGTAAGTGAAACGTAATTTGTTATTTTCATAAACGACTATGTCAATCCTCTGTCTCAAGCTATTGCACCCATTAATTGCATGTCTTAATGCAAAGTACATTATCATTCATAAAAATGACCCTTCATCAATCATAGATGTCTGTGTACTTCTGATGTCATGGCAGAGATCTGGGGAAGCTTTGGCATCAGAGGGAATGAACACCTGCTCTTCTCACATCTCCTATCACAGAGTATGAGTAGCTTACAATGTGAGGACCACCCCATGAAATAGGATGAGCTGAAGGACAATGCGCACAGCATGAGCTACAGCGTTAAAGAAGCCAGTGATGGCAAGCGAGGGCAGGTAACTGTATTCCAGCTTGTAAGAAACACGTAGCTTTTTCAAGTGCTTTTCAGAGTCCTTCCTGGCACATTAGCAGGAGGACCATGCTGTAAAGCTGGACAAGTGACAAAGAGTGTGCATTTCACTTCCAATTATGTGTAATTACCTTTCTGTGCTGCCAAGAGAGAGAAAGAAATGAAAAGAAAACGCTTCCCCTCTTGTCTGAACCTGTCTTCCTTGAGTTACATTCTTGGCACAGTGTGAACCTGGTTAATGTAGCACAGAAACAATTCCAACAATAACCACTGAATGGAGAGCAAACGATATACCCACCTTTCCTGATGAGGTCATTCAGAGCAGTGTCAGCTGCCTTCCTTCACAGGTGCAGCTAGAAACTCAGAAGTGTTACTGCAGGTGGTCTTCCTGCTTTAGACCACCGTGGGTCAGGCGGCCTGCTGAGCATCACAGATGTGCTTGACCCCATGTGTGGGCAGGACAAAATGATGGCCCCAGTTCTCAGCCATTTGGATGAAACATATGACTTCTTTTAAAGATTAATTTTTTTTTATTTTAGGAGAGAGAATGAGAGCGAGCGAGAGAGAGCAAGAGAGAGAGACTGTGTAGGCATGTGTCAGAAACATTTGATCCCAGGACCTGGAGTTAAAGATGGTTGTGAGATGTCTGCTGGAAACTGAACTTGGGTCATCTAGAAGAGAAGAACATTCTGCTAAGATATTTCTCCAGCCCTCACCCCATTAAAACTTCTGTGTACATACCCAAAGGGAAAAAACCCAAGTCCCTTCAAATGATACAAAGAAGATGGCTGAGTCATGGATATGTGAACAGTTAATTCATTTTAAAAGTCTCTGTAATTATTAATGGAGTTCATGAATTATCAAAGGCTATGAGACAAGTGTGGACAAACATGTCCAGTTGAAGAAATGCTGAGCAAATGTGATTTACAACAGGACAGCTACTGGAAATGAGTGAGTGCCAAGTGAGTGCCATTCAAAAGAGAGCTGAACACATGGGGAAGGTGTGTGTGTGTGTGTGTGTGTGTGTGTGTGTGTGTGTGTGTGTCCGACCCAAAAAGTAGAGGAAAGTAGGGAGAGTAGATTACCAGGCATTATTCTAACATGGGGTGGTACACTAGCCTCTTTCTTAGACCTGCAGGGAAGGAGATACTTTGAGCATTTCCCAAGGCTCATTCTTCAGATGTCCTTCAGCTGAGGAATGGATACAGAAATTGTGGTACATTTACACAATGGAATACTACTTAGCAATTAAAAACAAGGAAATCATGAAACTTGCAGGCAAATGATGGGAACTAGAGAAGATCATCCTGAGTGAGGTATCCCAGAAGCAAAAAGACACACATGGTATATACTCACTCATAAGTGGATATTAGACATATAATATAGAATAATCATACTAAAATCTGTACACCTAAGGAAACTAAGAAAGATGGAGGACCCTGGGGAAGATGTTCAATCTTCATTCAGGAAGGAAAATGGGATGGACATGAGAAGAGGGAGAAAACAGGGAACAGGACAGAGCCTACCACAGAGGGCCTCTGAAAGACTCTACCCTTCAGGATATCAAAGTAGATGCTGAGACTCAGCCAAACTTTGGGCAGAGTGCAAGGAATCTTATGAAAGAATGAGGAGATAGAAATGAGGAGATGTAGCCAACATCAAACTGAACGGAGAGAAACTTAAAGCAATCTCACTGAAATCAGGGACAAGACAAGGCTGCCCACTCTCTCCATATCTCTTCAACATAGTTCTGGAAGTCCTTGCTAGAGCAATAAGACAGTTGAAGGAGATCAAGGGGATACAAATTGGAAAGGAAGAAGTCAAATTATCACTATTTGCAGATGATATGATAGTATACATGAGTTACCCCAAAAACTCTACCAGGGAACTCTTACAGCTGATAAACACCTTCAGCAAAGTGGCCAGATACAAAATTAACTCAAAAAAATCAGTAGCCCTCCTGTATACAAAAGACAAAAGGGCTGAGAAAGAAATTAGGGAAACAACATCCTTCACAATAGCCACAAATGACATAAGGTACCTCGGAGTAACCCTAACGAAGGAAGTCAAAGACTTGTATGAAAAAAAAATTTCAAGTCTCTGAAGAAAGAATTAGAAGAAGATATCAGAAGATGGAAAGATCTCCCATGCTCATGGCTTGGCAGGATTAATATAGTAAAAATGGCCATTTTACCAAAAGCAATCTATAGATTCAATGCAATTCCCATCAAATTACCAACACAATTCTTTACAGACCTGGAAAGAAAAATTCTCAACTTCATATGGAATAAAAAGAAACCCAGAATTTCTAAATCAATCCTCTACAATAAATGAACTTCTGGAGGTATCTCCATCCCTGATCTTAAGTTGTACTATAGAGCAACAGTTTTAAAAACTGCATGGTATTGGCATAGAAACAGAATGGTGGATCAATGGAATCGAATAGAGGACCCTGACATAAATCCACACACTTATGGACACCTGATCTTTGACAAAGATGCCAAAACCATACAATGGACAAAAGATAGCATCTTCAACAAATGGTTCTGGTCCAACTGGATGTCTACATGTAGAAAAATGAAAATAGATCCATACTTATCACCCTGCACAAAACTGAAGTCCAAGTGGATCAAAGACCTCAACATAAAACCAGACACATTAAATGGGCTAGAAAAAAGTGGGGCATACCCTAGAATTCATTGGTACAGGAGAAAACTTCCTGAACAGAACACCAACAGCACAGGCTCTAAGAGCAACAATCAATAAATGGGACCTCATGAAACTGAAAAGCTTCTGCAAAGCAAAGGACACCGTCATCAAAACAAAACGACTGCCTACAGATTGGGAAAGAATCTTCACCAACCCTTTATCTGATAGAGGACTCATATTCAGTATATATAAAGAACTAAAGAAGCTGAAAAGCAGCAAACCAAGTAATCCACTTAAAAAATGGGGAACAGAGCTAAACAGAGAAATCTCTGTAGAGGAATATCGAATGGCAGAAAAGCACTTAAAGAAATGCTCAACCTCATTAGCCATTAGGGAAATGCAAATCAAAACAACACTGAGATTTCACCTTAAACCCATCAGAATGGCCAAGATCAAAAACTCAAGTGACAACACATGCTGGAGAGGTTGTGGAGAAAGGGGAACCCTTCTCCACTGCTGGTGGGAATGTAAACTTGTACAACCACTCTGGAAATCAATCTGGCACTTTCTCAAACAACTAGGAATAGCGCTTCCCCAAGATTCAGCCATACCACTCCTGGGCATATATCCAAAAGAGGCTCAAGTACACAAAAAGGACATTTGCTCAACCATGTTTGTAGCAGCTTTATTTGTAATATCCAGAAGCTGGAAACAGCCCAGATGCCCCCCAACTGAAGAATGGATGCAGAAACTGTGGTACATCTATACAATGGAGTATTACTCAGCAATGAAAAATAAGGAAATCATGAAATTTGCAGGTAAATGGTGGGACCTGGAAAGGATCATCCTGAGTGAGTTGTCCCAGAAGCAAAAAGACACACACAGTATATACTCACTCATATAGACATACAACATAGGACAAACCCACTAAAATCTGTGCGCCTAAAGAAACTAAGCAAGAGAAAGGACCCTAACTAAAACGGTCAATCCCCATCCTGAAAGGCAAAGAGGATGGACATCAGAAGAAGAAGAAAACAGGAAACAACCTAGGAACCTTCTACAGAGGGCTTCTGAAAGCCAGAAGAAGAAAACAGGAAACAAACTAGGAACCTACCACAGAGGGCCACTGAAAGCCTCTGCCCTACAGACTATCAAAGCAGATGCTGAGCCTGATGGCCAACTGTTGGGCAGAGTGAATGGAATTTTATGTAAGAAGTGGGAAATAGTAAGAGCTGGAGAGGGCAGGGTCTCCACAAGGAGAGCAACAGAACAAGAAAATTTGAACACAGGGAACTTCCCAGAGACTCATACTCCAACCAAGGACTATTCATGGAGATAACCTAGAACCCCTGCACAGATGTAGCCCATGGCAGTTCAGTGTCCAAGTGGGTTCCATAGTAATGGGAAGAGGGACTGCCTCTGACATAATCTGATTGGCCTGCTCTTTGATCACCTCCCCCTGAGGGGGGAGCAGCCTTACCAGGCCACAGTAGAGGACAATGCAGCCACTTTTGATGTGAACTGATAGACTAAGATCAGAAAGGAGAGGAGAACCTCCCCTATCAGTGGACTTGGGGAGTGGCATGCATGCAGAAAGGGGAGGGAGGGTGGAATCGGGAGGGGAGAAGGGAGGGGCTTATGGGGGGATACAAAATGAATAAAGTGTAATTAATAAAATAATAAAAAAAGAAAGACCTGGAGAGGACAGGAGCACTACAAGGAGAGCAAGAGAACCAAAAAATATCTGGGCACAGGGGTCTTTTCTGAGACTGATACTCCAACCAAGGACCATTCATGGAGATAACCTAGAACCCCTGCACAGAAGTAGCCCATGGCAGCTCAGTGTCCAAGAGGGTTCTCTAGTAATGGAAACAGGGACTGTCTCTGACATGAACTCTGGGGCTGGCTCTTTGATCACCTCCTCCTAAAAGGAAGGCAGCCTTGCCAGGCCACAGAGGAAGACAATGCAGCCAGTCCTGATGAAACCTGATAGAGTAGGGTCAGATGAAAAGGGAGGAGGGAGGAGGGCCTCCCCTATCAGTGGACTGGGGGAGGGGCATAGAAGAAGAAGAGGGAGGGAGGGTGGAATTGGGAGGGGATGAGGGAGGGGGCTACAGCTAGGATACAAAGGGAATAAACTGTAATTACTTTTTAAAAAGAATAGGTTTTTTTAAAGTTCCCCATGCCCGTGACCTCCACACAGATGAGGCTCCTTCAAGTCATGCTCTCACTCACATACTCCCACTTTGTCAGACAGGTAGCACAGGTTCATACCTACTCAGTTCTAATTGTATAATCCTCTAGACTAATCAAAAGGCACATGAGAAACCAAACTAAGCCTCATGAAACTAAGCAGGTCTGAGGGCCATGCATCACCTGTTACATATAGCCTAAAACAATAGACACCAAGGACAGCGTCTTTGGACTGACTCAAAGACAAGGCACAGAGATGTCTGCAACAGTGAGGCTGGGCCCATCCAGGAGGAACCCATTCTAGGAAGGACAGATGAGGAACGAATCATTAGGAACAAGGGTATATGGTCAGAATCACCATAAAGTGAAAATATTTCTTAGACAATTAGCAGCCCTCAGGGAGGGCAGACCGGCTGGGGCTAGCGAGAGCCAAAAGTAGGTGGAACCAAGCTATGGTTTGATGTTCTTCTAGCCAGTGGCACAGGGGCCTTGCACTGAATTAATACACAGAACCAGAGCTTGTTAGAGAAATGCATGCCTCTGAGATACAAGATAAGATACAATAAGACAAGACAAAAGCCTCATATTGAGGCACTTTTCATATCCCCCAGGGAAAGGCTTCTCTTTGATGGAAGTTCTTTAGCAATCAGTGCAGTTTTGCTGGTCTCTTTATCTTCTTTGCAGTGCGGCTACATTCACACCAATTCCTTGCCAAATTCTGTGATCTTCTTAACCCGTTTCTCCTCTACTCTTCAGTCCTAATTTTTACTGTAAATCTGTCTAAAATCAACAAAGGACATCAATGCCTTGGCCCAAATGTTATGCTATCATGAAATTCCCTCCACCAAACAAATAGTACAATGCTTTGGCATCAAGCCTCAATCAACTTTTCAGAAGATGTGAAAAATATTGCCACATTTTTGTGAGACAACAGAAATGACCTCCAATACAATCCTCAGTATAGTCTTATGTTCCCATCTGAAATGTTATGAGCTCAGTCTTTACAACCTGCATGTTCACTGGCATTCTCGTTTTCTCAGCTCCCATCAGAATGACCAGCTAAGCTCTACTTATAGCATTCTATGACATCACTAACCCACTTCTCTAATTTTTCAACATTTCTCCTACAAACTGGTTCCTCGAGTCTGCCACATGGTCATATTGATCACAGCAAAAACTCCATTTTGCTGGTACCAGTTCTCTGTATTCACTGTTTGCTTCACCATGACCACAATATATCATAGAGACAACTTAAGAGAGAAAAAGATAGAGATAACCTTCAAACTCCCCACCTCTGGAGACACCAATCTATGCTAGCTAAGCCCAGCATTTTAATGGCTCTATCACCTTGAGAATAGTGCCACACATTGTTTATAGCAAGGTGCTCAATTGGAATGAAATAGATGGAGATTCATTAGATCGTCTAATGAATCCAACAATGGCCATCTGTACAGTGGAGAGGTGAGAACCCAGCAGGTGCTCCGTCTATGGAGCTGGATGGTTTAGTCGTCACCTACAGTGAGAATATTTGGTTTCTTCAAAACTACAGAAATGTTATGGCAATGTATTTTTATTTTAATTCCTGGTTTGGGCTACAGGGGATGCTTCAGACTGTCTGCAGCAGCTGACTATGATTTGCCTTATGCTCTAGCAGGAGCACGACTTCACCAGCTGGGGACTCTTCAGAGGTCTACAAAGCTCTGCGAGCCTGGCAGCTGCTGCTTCCCTGGCTGCCCACCTGCTCCTGCTGCTGTTGGTTGTTGCTTGCTAGGTGGCTGGTGAATGGTTGCTGGTTGGAGAACAAATTTGCCCCAAGGAACTGGATGTCCCAAATCAGCAGGAAGTACTCTAATGATATTAATGCCCCCATTTCCCTCTAATCTCCTTTCTCTCCTATCTAGTGTTGGGAGTCAGAAGGGATAGGGGTCAGGTAGGGAGGTAGGAGAAAGAACCCATAAAGTAGCCAGCAGTCTGGCTACCATCACCCTCTGGTGCTGAAGCCCTGAAGGAAGCCTGGAGAGCCAGTGGTCTTCAGTGCCATTCAAGAGCTGGCTCTTCACCTAAGTGAGGGACGGAGCAGCAGCAGTGAGCGGATAACACACTCTCCAGCAAACTTGAACACTAGAGGCAACACTGCTCCTCCTCCTCACTGTGGGCTGTCCCTGCAAGGCGCCATCCACTCTGGGCAGAGTCTTCTCATCTCAGTTAACCCTTGAAACTACCCTCACGCACTGTCCATAGGCAGCCTCTTTGTTGGCCTCTTTGTTGACTCCACATACAATCAAGCTGACAATCAAAGTCAGTCATCACACAGGGACAAGCACTCAATACTTGAAGCTGTGGGGGTGGTCCATACTCATAAGGAACATTTTTATCAGTCCCGCTGGGGACAGGTAAAGCAACCTGGAAGTTAATCTTTCTCACCTGTTAACACAGGTGAGAAAACAAAGTAAATCCCAGTGGTTGACTTATAGTTCCAGGTCCACAGGAATCTGAGTCAGAAGGCTCACCTGGGCCCAGGACTTCAAGGCCAGCCTGAGTGACATAAAGCTGGACAGATGGAGCAGGTTAAGAACACTGACTCCTCTTGGAGTGGACCCAGGTTCTTTTCCAGCACCCACAAGCCTCTCATGACCTTCTCTAACTCCAGTCCTATGAGATCTGATGCCCTCTGCTGGCCTCTATGAGCACTATACTGATGTGGTGTACAGACATTCCTGTAAGCAAAACAGTGACACAGGTGAAATAAAGTGAAAAAAAAACCCTAAGTAAAATAGTTGATCAATTAATTTTAAAGGAGAAGAAAAGAAAGAGGAAGTAGATATGGGTGAGGGCAAACAGACGGCCTTCTTATACTTTTACTATCAATACACATTCTGTTACTATCTACCTTATACAATATGAAGGTACAAAATGCATAAAAGATAGTTCATAACATTAAATGAATGCAATGGTATCTTTTTATAATTACTGCTGCTCTAAAGAGAAATTATTCATTAGTCTGACTTTTCATGGTTGGAAGATTTAAAAATAAGTATCATTATCAAGATATATATTGCACTATCAATCCCAATAATAAGTAGAAACCCTATCTGAAATTATGAGCAAAATGGAATGTCTTTCAAAACATTAAAATATTTATGCTAATGGTACACTTTAAAGTTAATCCAGATATGGTCTCTACTGTGTCTACAAAATTTTACCCAATCTTCTCTCAAAAGATTTAGAATCTATTTCATTTGCAGTAAGTTGAGATGGAAATAAATCACATCAGAAGATGTGGAGCAGATGGCCTGCTGTTCAGTACAGTGATTGGTTTTCAAACTGAAGAACCATTAAAGAAAACTGACTCTTTTTTTTTCCCCAGAGCCATCAGCAACCCATAGCAGATAGATACATAGATACATAGATACATAGATACATAGATACATAGATACATAGATACATAGATACATAGATGATAGATACATAGATACATAGATAGATGATAGATAGATAGATAGATAGATAGATAGATAGATAGATAGATAGAGATGGGCAGACAGATGGGTGGGTGGAAGGATGGATAGATGGATGGATGGATGGATGGATGGATGGATGGATGGATGGGTGGGTGCATCGATGCATGGATACATGGATGAGTGGATGGATGGACAGACAAATGGAAGGACAGACAGACAGGTAGGAAAACAAGACAAAATGAAGCATGCAGCAAAGGAGGTGCAGAGAGTGATTATGATCAAAGTACATTGTATAAAATCCTGTTTTTCCTCTTTTGTTTTTGTTTGTTTTGTTTTGTGTTTTGTTTTTTGGGGGGTTTGGTTGTGTTTTTGTTGTTGTTGTTGTTGTTGTTTTGTTTTGTTTTGTTTTGTTTTTTTGAGTCAGGGTTTCTCTGTGTAGCCTTCGCTGCCCTGGACCCTCTTTGTAGATCAGGCTGCCTCAAACTCACAAAAATCCTCCTGCCTCTGCCTCCCCTCCCAAATGCTGGGATCACAGGTGCGTGCCACCACACCCATCTGTATAAAATTCTTAGAGAATAAAAATATTTTTGAAAGAAGGGCTGCACTGTGGCTTTGAAATGTGAACCAAGGTACAAAGTGCATCCAACCTGTGGTCACACAGGAGCTCCCTAGAAGCCGGGAGAGCACACTACGACACAGAAGTGAACAGGGGAGTCAGTAGCATCTCAAGAAGGGCACCGTGCGTGCAGCCTGGCTGGTCGTGCTGGGACTGAAACACTGAGGGGAGCTGCCAGCCTCTCTTCCTGTTTTACCGATCGCTTTCTGCTGCACAAATCCTAAGCCCCCTGGAAAATCTCTGCAGCTCAGAAGCCCCTTTACGCCCATCCTTTCCACCTACCCTAAAACTTGGCACAATCTTCCAGCCTCAGTCCACTTTGGTGAGTCCAGACATGAGGGACAACTTTACAAAAGGCACAAAGAGTTATTCTGCCAAGGAAGCAAGCACGGGAATTGGCAATGTCCATATAATTCAACAAGAGTCACAGTGACAGAATAATACAGGAGACGGGCAAAGCAGACCAGAGCCACACACACAGGGTTCAGACAGAGAACCAGATAGACAAGTTACCCAGGAAAGCCCAAAGGTTCAAAACCTGTAAGAGTCTTCTGGAGTTTGAAACGGGATGAGCCTACTCAGAGGACAGGTGTGAGAAAGGTCTTCAGAGCAAGGTATACAGATGCCCTGAGGAATGTCAGCAAGGCAAGAGAACTCAGTCCACACAGAGTGGCTATGTCGGAGTGATGATGACCAGACAAAGGGTGTGCTCCACAAAGTCTGAAAGAGGACATCTCCAAGGCTTAGACTGACCTGCACGTAACACCAACTCAAGCAACATAAAATAATAATAATAATAACGGGTACAACCTAATTGAGTTTCCTTGGTTACAGCTGGAAATCTCCAATGTAATTTTTTTCTGTTCAAGCAGATAGGGTTCACGATGGAAAATGAAACATAATTATCCTATTACTACAATTTAGAATTAGGACTCATGCATAGCCCAACAGCCACCACCTCAATCAAGACTCAAAGCAACAAGTACATTTAAACCGCTATGTTAAATGTGGAAGGTGATGCTCAGCAGCTGTCCTCGGGAATGCTGAAAGTTACAGATTTGTACTGGGTGCTGATCACTGGTAGGCTCTGCTTGCTCCCAAGTCTTAAATTATTTATTTCCGCAAAGAACAGGAAGCTGGCCTCTTTCTGCCGTCCTGGCATTCCTGCCACACCCTCTAAGACTGGTGTGTGGTGTGTATCTCGTCTCTTGCAACCCAATATGCCTTTAGCACATGTTCTCTTGCTTTCTGTGGCTGTGGGTAAAAACACTCTGCTCAAAGGCAGCTCTGTGGAAGGAAGCCTTTATTTCATCTTGCAGAACTGTGCGTCACTGAAGGAAGTTCGGGGCGAGAATATAAAGCAGAATCTACGGAGGAATGAAGCTTTTGGGTTCACTCTGCCTCCTGCTTAGCTAGCTTTCTTATACAGCCCAGGAGCAGCTGCCTGAAGGACAGTGCTGCCCTCTGTCGGCAGGGCCCTCCCACATCTGTCAATAATCAAGGCAATCTCTGACAGACATGTCCACAAGCCAATCCGATGTGAGCACCTCTTGAGTTGAAGCTTCTTCCCTCAGGTGACTTCGCTAACCAGTAATTACAGCTAACCAGTACTAAGTACATCCTTTCTTCTTTAAAGATGCAGTTTTCTCTAGTGAACTTACTGATGGAGAAAGGGTTGCTTGAGATACCTTCTCAGCTGAGACATTTATAATGAATAATAGAAGATACATCCCAGTTCTGTACCATCCAAACAGTTATTGAAGACACCATGTCACTATAAAACAAGAATACCTTCAGTTTCAGGGACTGGGTGAGATGTTACATTACTACATCTTCTATGAACATAGGATATATTGATATATTTTACCTAATCTAACATTGACAATAATATCTGCTTCACAATTAGTAGTATTTTTACTAATTTGAGTATTTTTAATTTCAAAGTTAGTAACATTTCAGTTGGTACAGTTTTGTTGTCACTTTAAAGGAAGGGGCAGAGAGCTCAGAGCTTTTGATTTTTCACAGTTCTGTGACTTGACTTTACGTGCTGTGCAGATCAATTTTGTCAACGTGATGCTAACCTCAGTTGAGACATCGCCTCCCACTGGCCTGTGGGCACATCTGTGAGGCATTTGCTTGATTCATGATTGATCTGGGAGGGCCCAGTCTACCATGGGTGCTGCCACCCCTAGGCAGATGGGCCTGGACTGAATAAGAAAGGTTCAACAAGCAAGCCGAGGAGACCAAGCCAGTGAGCAGCATTCCTCCACGGTGTCTGACTTCAGGCTTCTGCTTCTGCCCTGCCCTGACTTCCCCCACGCTGGAATTTGATCAGGACAGATAAGCCCACCACTTTCCCTAAGTTGCTTTAGTCATGGTGTTTAGCACAGTAGCAGAAAGCCTGCCAGGACAGTGCCACTGTGAGCGAGCAGACGAGCAGCTCAGCAGATCTGTGTGTTTTGGCAGGAAGGCTAACTGTGTCTGAAGGGATCTGATTTAGCCCGTCCCCTGGGAGAGCTTCCTCGTCCACTGCTCTCACGCTGGATCCCAGCTGCAGTAAGAGACTGCAGCAAGATCTCCCAGAGGACCTGTGGTGTATTCGTCGGATTCACTGATGTCTTGAATATGTGCGGTTCAACTTAATTTTACCAACTGTGCATGAAAGCCACTCCCTCTGTCACCCCCAACCAGCACTGCAAAGCTGTGATTTATAACCACAGAGAAAGCTCATCTCAGAGACAGGAATTGTAAGCAGCAGCTCCAGTCACGCACAGGCAGTGGAGATAAAGCTGTTTGGGTTTGTTTGTTTGTTTGTTTTTTTCTCTTTGTCATTTCTCATTGTTTTGCCCCAAGCAAGAATCCATCAAACAAACTGTGTGCTAAAGATCTGGCTTATGCTCCAGACTACTTCCAGAGAAGAGACCAAGGTGGTTAGAAAACCTGGGGAAATGTCATAAAAGATGGTGGAGAAGCCAATTCTAACTTCATATACAAAACTGCACAAGTTCCAAATGCAGCCTCACACTGCAGGTCTGAACAGCGTATGAGGCACAGGAAAATCTTGGCTGGTGACAGGTCTACTGCATCACATGGAACGCAGTCTGGGAAACTGAGGCAGGCAACCCCCACAGTCCGTGTGGTGCTGTCGCCTGAAAGGGTGACCCAGGCCCCAGTAAAGCAAAACCAGTATTGAGAAAGAGTCCTGAATTGGGGTTCACCACACAAACCGATTCTGTAGGAGATTATTTACAAACCTTCATGTTATAAAACAAACAAATAAAAAAAAACAGAAAAATAACAAAACGGTGGGCCTGAGCATATCCATCCTAATAATTAGAGCAATATAAAGTTCCCTGTGACCAGTAGAACAGCAGAGTGCAAAGTCAAAGAAATGTTAGAAAAGTCACACTGAACTGACAGACACAAATAAATAATCATGCAGATAGCAGGAAACAAATCCAGCGTGTGGATTTGATTTGTGTATGTGTGTGTAGCAGACATCTGATAATCTCTACAGTCTTAAGTGACACCTGATATAGGAACACAGACCTTGTAAATAAAAAGACTTATTCATTAAACACTCTCTAGGGAACTGGGCCAACTGGGATATATTATGGAAAAGCAAAACGTTTTTCTAACCAAAACTGAGCTTTTAAGTGAGCTTGGAAAAGAATAATATACATAAGACCAAATGTGTGTGTAAAACACAGACTCCTCAGCTCCTATATCTGGCTAATCTGCCACTTTTTAACTGGGTTTGTATGTGGGGGTGTGAATGTGAGGGATGTGTGCATACACACGTGAGTGTGGGTTCAGATAAAGGTCAATGGCATATGCCCTCTTCTATCACTCCTTGAGGCAAGATCTCTCACTAGCTGAAGTTCACCAGTTGTCAGTTGCCTCTGTCCCTGCACCCAGTGCTGGGGTTTACACACGTCATCCCACCTAACCTTTACAGGTGCTGGTGACCTGAGCTCAAGTACTCATGTATGGTGACAGTCAACTCACCAACACATTACATGAATACTATTTCTCTTCTTAACATAAAGCAGACAGACTGTTACAGTTTTGAAACATTTAACTATTTGAGTAATCTTGTAAATAAGTAAAGCAAAACCTCTTTCAAGTGTACCCAGCAGGAAAGATCCCATGAAGGCATGGGTAAGCGTGGCAACATGAATTAGACAAAGAGTCATAGAAGACACTTGACAGTAACACAAACCTCATCGGGAGTTCTCATTTTATTGCTTACCTTTTACCATGTCTAAAGGTCCAAGACAATAGAGAGCATAAGCACAAAATACACTGACGAGAACTGAGAACAGGGAGGTGCAACCTCTGTGGCCAGGATTCCATCTGGGATAATTACACGTTACCAAGTGTCCCTGCTGAAAAGGGACCCTGTGGAAAGAAGCCTGGGGTTCCTAGAGCTTCACCCTCTACAGCAGTGGTTCTCTCCTGATCTTCCTACTGCCGTGGACCTTTGATACACTTCCTCATGTTGTGGTGACCCCCAGCCATAAAATTATTACATTGCAACTTCATCATTATAATTTTGCCAGTGTTATGAATCATGTGTAAATATATGATATACAGGATATCTGATATGTGACCTCATGGGGATCGTGACCCACAGGTTGAGAGCCACTGCTCTACATACTCTGCCTTCCACATCTTTATTTTTTTCAGTGGCCATGCCTCTGGCTCCTGGGACCATCCACTGTGGCCTAAGGAACTCAGACAGTCATCATCAATCTCCTGCCTCATCACATGCTTTGGCTTATTGCCATAAATAAACTGAGGCCTTACCTGAGGGAGAGGCTTCCCCTACAGCCCTATCAAGAGGTAGGTGCCAGAGGTTCTCATTACCCTCTCCTGTCCATACCTGGTACCCATGGGTCTGCAGGAGGATCAGGGCCCTCTTATCTCCCCTTTTCTATTTCTAGCCTTCTTGGCTTTTCTGTACACTAAAAACTGTGAGGGTAAATCCCATGTCTTCCATTCATTCTTGCTTATCATAACCACCAATTGCTCCAGGTCATGTTTAACTACTAGTACCCTACCCAACACGATTTGTGCTAAAAATTTCTGTGATTTTTAGCATCAGCGAAGACAACACTTTCAAAACCATGCCTTCAGTGATGTGTTCATCAGTGGCCTGTCTTCCACTCATTTCTATGGCCACATAGTTACTTAGAAGTGCTGTCAGGAGCTAGACATGCAGAAGGGACATGAAACAAGCAAGTGAACTGTCTGGAGCCAGACCACTCACTTTTACATGACTGATGAATGGGTGTATCCCTGGTTTAGGCAAGCCCAAAGGGTTTTGCATCTAGACTGCTTATTGTTGCTAATTTGCCTTTCTGTGCTTCCACCAAGTTATAAAGATGAAAAGTGTTTCCTGCCATTGACAAGTAAACCATGGGGAGGAAACTACTCAAGCTGGGTGTTGTGTGACACTATACCTGAGGAGATGTGAGTCATAATATTCATCCAGATGAGAAATCAAAACAGACCAAGGTAAGCATGCCACAGAAAAAGTCCAACTTGGTGAACCAATGAGTTTCTTAGGGCTACTTACAGGAATGTGGGTGAGGGGTTACTTATAGGAGAAGAAATAACTCATAGAAAGCCCTATCTCCAAAAGCCAAACTCAGCATGGGTGACAGCTCATGAAATGTGGAAACCTGGAGCTCGCTGTACAATGTATAGGCAACTCTGAACGTCGGTGTCTCCTCCAGGCAGTTCAACTGGTCTGAGCCTCCTCATCCAGCCTCTGCCTCTTCCAGGCAGGTGGCTGGCTGGAAGGCATCTCTTAGCAATTTTTACTGCTTGCATAACCTTGGCAAAATGTGGAACCTAGTGAATCTGTTCAGTTCAGGGACTTCATGGCATTTTCTAGTTTACTTCCTGAGTTTAATGTGTATCCATGTGGGATGGAATATTCTACCTCCTTTTAGAACATCCTGAGTCTGTCGGCACTCCCCTCCAAGATTAATGTTTTATCTCAGAAGAAATCGCCATACAACACTGGGTCATATGGTCTCTAGACTCTGATTCCCCCTTTAGGCATTCTAAACTGTCTTCTCAGCAAACACCACCATCTTAGCTCTTACCACCAACCTTAGCTGATCTCTATGGCAGTATTTCATTAGGACTGGCTTCTATCCCAGAAAACACTTTGACCCTATCAAATCCACTCACTCTTCCTCCTCTCTCCAGTGTGATCTCCTCTCTTGCTGTTCTTTATGAGGCCAGCCAATACCCATATGTACTCTGTTTCCTCTCTTGCTTGGTTCTCTAGTTTACATGGTGGCTCTGTCCTGTCATCCTAGTGAGGATTTTCCTTGGAACAGCTTTGCCTTGTGTCTCCAGGGTGCCTCCTTTCTTCTGGGCTGTGGATTTCAGTAGACAATGAACTCTACCCCATTCCACCTGGAAATGCACACATACAAAACAATTCAGTTCGCCCCATATGTCCTTGCTAATACTATTCCTCTATGCTTCTCAAGACAACCACCCATAAATATTTTATGCTTACTTTCTCTAATTACCTACCCATTTCTTTGGAATAGCATTTCTTTCTCAGAATTTATGAATAAATCAAGATTCAGTGACATCTGCTGGTTTTTTGCTGCCTTCTCACTCACCCTCCTGCACACAGCACCATTCTGCTCCTCTCTCTTGCTTAGCTTCTTCCTAATTCTTGGTCGCTTATGTTTTTGTTTGTTTGTTTGTTTTCCTCCTGATTTTCTCCTAATCTGTTTGATTTTTTCCTGATTCAAAAGGCCTTTGTGTTCAAGATGCACAGTCTGAATTAATGATTTCTCTCTCAGAGAATGCACTGCTTTGCAGGTTGTGCCCCATCCCTGACTCTGTGCATAGTTGGCTAAAGCTCATTGATGTGCGTCTTCTCAAGACCTCTGCACTCACACCTGGGTGCCAGTCTTGCACATCCACTTAGCTGCCAGGAACACATTATTGGATACGTAATAGATACCTCTCAGCAAACCCTTACAAAGCCAAGCTTCATCATTTTCATTTTTCTCACTGCTAAATGACAGATACTTCTTTGGGCTGATGATTCATTCTTAAATACTTTTTCTTTTGGTCTCTATCATATCTTTCATTGAAACCTATGACAACTCTCCCCTCTAATGAACAGTTAGTTGATATTATTGGCTATGTTACTGTTATAAATCGAGCTTAATGGAGGGTGGAGGTTTGCATCCTCTTTGTTGAATTCACTGCAGTAGATGCCCAACAACTGCTTAATAAATTAACAAACTGTCATGCAAGGAGGAAACTCCCAAGGCACCTCTTGGGAACACAGCTAGACTATGGAGGGTAAGAGGGATGACTGACCACAGAACTATCCAGGGGCTACCTGCCACATAGATTGGTATAAACAATGACGTGGCCAGGTCTGCTGGGAACAAACATGGCGGGAAAGAACAACATCGCTTCAGAAGCATTCACAAACGTATTTACGTAACAACACAGATGAAGAAAAAGCATGAAGGTGTTTTTTCTAAATATATAAGAGAAAGATGTCTAGAGCTGATTTTAGCATGACCCAGTGTGGGAGAAGAACACAGAGGGAGCAGATGGGCAGCGTGAATGAAACACTGCTGTCTAGATGAGCTTGAAGTTATGGTGCTGTCCATAGGACTTTGCCTGTGTGCTTAAAACTTTCTCTAGCCATAAACTAACGCAGTACTGATTTTAAGATATCAGGTGGCTGATTTAAATAAAAGTGAGCACAGCGGAACCTAAGGGGTAAGACTTAACCGAAAGATCCTAGGCACACAGCCTTCCTCCTCTTGTCACTACCATCTAACAAGTCTCTGGCTAGCATGAGTGGGTTCCCAACAGAAGAGCCACAAGAAGCAGACTCCTTTTTGAGGACAGAAAAAAAAAAAAAAAGCAGCCAAATACAAGAGAAGAGGGGGAAAAAAGAAAAGACTTCGGTGTAATTTGAAGTTCCTGGTTCCCATAGCTATAGCAAACACCAAACACTATAGGATGATCATAATTTTTCACACCGCAGGCCCATTCACTTAGCACCTATTATTGAACATCATGCCTGGTTTCATCAAGACTTACAAAGGCCAAAATTAAACCCAGTCAGAAGACGAGAGGCTGCAGAAGTAAGTTGAGCTAAGGTAGGCACAAGAGGCAGGTCTCCACTAACTCTGATTTGTTTGTAAAGCACCAAAGGAGGCCCTGCAGCAAGCAAGGTTAAAGGGCACTGCAGTTAGAGACACATGAGACAGTCAAAAAAAGTGTAAATCCCAGGGAAAAGACGATGTCCTTCATGGCCTCCCCAGTAAAGCAGACTTGGTGAAAAAGGAAAGCAGGGCAATGTGAAGATCTTTAGTAGATTGCCTACACTGCCAAGCAGGGAAAGAAAAACCAAGTATGAGTGAGTGAGTGAGTGTGTGTGTGTGTGTGTGTGTGTGTGTCAGTGGAGGGGGTTGAACTTCTTATCACAAGCCAAACAAGCATGATGAGAATGAGATAAAGCACTGGAAATAATGAAGAAAAAGCTACCAATACAGAACGGCATATCCTGAAATTAGCCCTAAAAAGTGATCTAAATACTTGGCTGGCCATTCAAAGAAATACGTATCTGTCAGCAGACCAGCCTTGAAATTCTTCAGGGGAAAAGCAAAATTGTATCAGTCAGAAACTTGTTATTACATAAAGAAAATGAGAATTGGAGAGAGGAAATGAATGTGAATTAAGCTATGTTGTTTTTGTGTATTCTTATAGGATACAGATGAGAAAAATAAGTGACAGTAATGACCTAGAGATGGGAGAGAAGGGAGCCAATTGAGCAGGCAGCCCAGAATACAGTGTGCTCTCACCCAATGGCAGGTTCACCAGACCTTCGTATGATATTCAACCCCAGAAACTCACTGGAAAATGTTTAAATAAGTATAAATGATATTCCAAGTTGTGAAATCAATGGAATCATATGAAATATCAAATCAAAATTTGAGAAAGCAGCAAAGGGGTATTTAGTGGATATGGAGGAACACAGCAAAGGGTACATAGGTGGTAGATGGTAAAGCAGTAAGCAAGGATCGGCTGAGGGAACTGGAAGAGACTGCCAGGCTGAGAGCAGCGTGTTGGCCGAACTTTGTAACCCCAGCGCTTGGGAGGCTGAAGCAAGAGGGTTACAAGTTTGGGAACAGCCAGCCTTATCTCCAGTGTAAAATCCTGTCTCAAAGATTTGTTTCCTTGTGAGATGCTGGTGACCCTGGTCTGCCAGTTTGTCGGCTTGAGAGTGAGGTAGGGAATACCACGTTCATTCACAAAACGTGGCGCATGCAGTGTAACGCATATTAAGTCTTCTTGTTGTTAATATTTTTGCCTGATAAATCATAATTATATACATTTACAAAATGCAAAGTGATGTCCACATGCAGGTATGCAAAACAGAATGTTGGCGCCCAACTGAGCACGCCCATCACCTCCTTTACTCGCTGTTACACACTGAGACAGTTACATCTGCTCTCAGCTCTTCCTGTGTGTGCTTACTGACTCCACTCTTCTCGCGGTGCCACACAACTCAAAACCTGTCCTCACTGTCTCCCACTTTGCACCACTGGATAGAAAATTTGCTCCCTCTCTCCACACCCAGTCTCCTGCATCAGCTGACATCTGCTTTTGGCTTGAATGAATTCACCCTTTCTGGATCCTAAATCTCGGTGAGAATGTGCAAGGCCTGACACTCTGTCTGCCCTGTTCACTGACCATCACCTTCATCTGACTACCTCACCCAGCTATGCTGTGACAAGGGACAGCGTTCTCCCATGTTTTAGTGCTGGAGGCCTGTCCTGTAGCTAAGACAACACATTTTTTTCTATCCATTCTGTCATTAATGCTGGTCTAATTGGGTATTTCTGTATCTTGGTAGTTGCCAGTTTATTTTCATATGCTCTTTTCTAGTCCTTGATCATTTCACCCCACAGTGGGGTCATGGGGTCATACACAGATCTCTTTTTAGGGTTCACAGGAAGCCTCATGCTGTCACTCATAACTGTGCTGATCTGCATTCTCACCCGTGTTTCTCCACATCCTCCCAAACACTGGTCTTTCATCTTGGTGATGAAAGCCATTCTAAAAGGTGTGGGGTGAGAGAGAGCCCGTTGTGACTTTGTTGTTCTCTGGTGATCCCTGAGGCTAAGTATTTTACTGTATGTATGTTTACCATCTGTATGTCTTTTCTTGGTCAGTGTCCATTCAGGCTCTTTGCCAATTTGAAACTGAGGTATTCATTTTCTGGTTCTGTTTTTCTGTTTTTTTTTTTAATACATTTTGTATGCAAACTCTTATTATGTGTGCAGCTTGCAAACTATTTGTCTTATGCTGTAGGCTCTTTGCTGGGTCATTTCTGGCCTTAGTTTTTCAGGAGCTCTTCCATTTGATGTCACAGCACAGCCATAATCATATTGAGCAAAACAGACAAAGCTGCGGCATCACACACCCTGACTTCAAACTGTACTGTGGAGCTCCAGTAATCAAACACCAGGGAGCTGGCATCAAACACACAGGAACAGAGCAAAAAGCCCAGAAATGAACCCATATAATTTTTAGTCAGTTGATTTTGAGCCAGGAACACAGTGAGGGGAATGGACAGCCTCTTCCACAGATGGTGGAAAAGCCAGATATCCCGTGAGTACTGCTGTGTCATGCTATGAGGGTGACGAGGTGGATCAGCAGGAAGACGGTTGGCTACACAAGCATGAGAACCTGCGTTCAGATCCCCAGAGCCTGCATCAAAAGTATCACAGGCCTGTGACCTCAGCACAGTGGCAATGAGGGGACTCGAGGGCCTCCCTGCCATTCAAGCTGAAATCGCAAGTCTCAGTGAGAAACCATGTCATAAAATAATAAAATAAAATAATGAGGTAGAGAGCAAAACCCTGACCTCCACATGCACATAGGTCAGCAGGCACACCTGCCTGTACATGTACATATACACTCATACACCACACACATACATACCCACATGCACACACACACGCACACAAGCAAACCAAACTACAAAGCCTGAATCTTCAGAACTATTAATAGAAAATATGGGTGAAGTTCTGTGGCAGTTATCTCAAAAAGGGTTGTATGGGCACAACCGGGATACCTGTCACAGACAACAGCACACTATCTCATAATCTGTGTCAATATGATATTTTAGCCAAGGAAATCCACGTGTGTGAGAATGTCACATCTGCCTTAACAATCTCCAGGTCACCCACAGGAGACAGTGACAGCTGAGAAAGAGAGGAAGCCAGGAGATGTGCCAACTTAAAACACGTGATTAAAGAAAAAAGGGGCTAGTGTCAAATGCTGCAATTCAATGAAATCTACTGCACATATTTGACAGAAAAATTATTTCCTCTAACATGTTAAAAACCTATATATCTGTTTGCAGCCTTAAAACTCGTATGTCATGTTGCTGACATATGAATTCATTATCTTTATAAACCTCTGATGAGTGGAACATTCAAGTGCCTTCTTTCTCCTCATAGTTACTGAGCTTCAATGGTTTTTGGTCCATCACTGGACCCTGGGCACAGGAGAAATCACCAGCACTTAGCATCAGGATGGAGAGCTGTGCTCCTGGGAAGGCCAAGTGGCTTTTGGGGAACTCACACTGCATCTATGACAAGCAAACATGGTTTGTGTGTGACTCAAGCTGGATGTGGTTATGAACTTACACCATGATATTTCCCATCTACCTCAGCCTGTGGTGGAGTAGCAGGCCTCAGGGTAAATGGCAGGAAGGAACCTGTGTCTTGGAGGAGCATAGTTTGGTGTGTGTCTGACTGGGAAGAAGCTGGCAACATGGTTTTATTGTCCCTGCCTTTCACACTTCCGGTCATGTTCTCTGATCAAGGCAATGTGTGACTCAGCAGTGAGCTTCATAGGAGAATCACTGTGTCCTGTCATGGAAAGCTTGCTGATGCTAAGCAAAGTCAGCCTACTCACCGCACTAACTATGACCTCTCTGTGACCTAGATTGTGTGCCTTCTTTGTAGCTGTATTAGATAGCATCCTTAGCTGGTTGAAAATCAGTCCTCTGGAATGGCATCAATGCTCAACACAGGTATCACCTTCCTTGAGTGAAGGCATGGCTGAGCAAATTTTCATCAAGTAAGGCACTGAGTTGGCATATTTAAAGGACTATTTGAACAGAGAATTTCTTCGAAAGGAAAAAAAAAGTCTCTTCAAAGGAAAGCATGGTGCACCCTATGTTCACATGATGCCACAGGTAAGAACTGAGAGTGCCCTGCTCCTGTCAGGAACACGTGAGGGAATGCTGGTTGGTTCCTAAACATGCAGAGCGAAGGACTAAGGCATGTCCAGGAGAGACATGGCATATACAGTTGATAGCATCTCTTAGCATTCTGGACCTCCACTAAGACATGTGCTAGGCACCTACACTGCAGGCTCACCTTGCTACTGCTGCTGCTGCTGCTGCTGTAACTCCCAGTTCATTGTGATTGATTTTTGCTGGCGACATGTTAAGTCAATTGGTCTGCAAAGACAATTGCTTCTCACATTAATTATTTTCTCAGTGAGCAGCCAAATCTAATAAACCAGAACAGTTTATAAAACAAGACTGTTTCGATATGAATAATTGGAGCTTCATTTACCATGAGTTCCAGCTTTTCTCCTGTTGCTTCTCTTTTGCTGGTTCTGGGCTACTCAAAGATGGAATTTTTGTCTTTCCAAAGACTTGGATGGTAATCATAGGTGAAACCATGATTGAATGACTCACCATATTTAGGCTGCCTTCTCCTACACCTCATATCCTTGTTTTGAGGTCACATATGCTTCAAGAAGAGACTTATCCCCCATCTTGACCAGAAGTTCAACTAGACCCACAGTGAGATGAGGATGAATAGCATAGCATAGTGAGTGTCTGATAGGAGATTTGCATAGCTCAGGCTGATATTCCCAGTTCTGTTCTCATCAGAGATGAGTCACTGGCATCATTCTATATTCACTCATTTTATTCTTTCTGTGTTTATTCTTTCTGTGTTTTATAAGATGGATGGCTGACATAAGTTGGTGGCATGTATCAGACAATCAGGTTTAGTGACCAGACAATCCAAGCTCTGTGTCTGGAGACCATGCTCATAAATAATGGAGGTTCATCTTTTTATGTCTAGTCTTCCTTCAGAGGAGTTCAGCCATTCTGGGAAGGATCAGCCTTGCCTAAGCATTAAGCGGGCATGGATTGTAACCTGTAGAAGAGACCTGTGTCTAGGGCCACCAAGAGTTCTAGGTCTGTCACAGAGTTCCTGGTACTTGCCAACCTGCAAATTTCCTGTCAAGGGTAAATAAGGCACCATGGCAGCTGGTGTTTCATAAATTGACATGTTCTACACAAAATGGAATTCCTGCCATTTGTATACAGCACCTGCTTCCCATGCCATGGGCTGAGGAAGGTAGGAAGCATCAGAAGGTCAAAGACAGACTCCAACCACTTCCCCCACAGCAGGCTGACACAAATGGGAAATGCTTGTGCGGACAGTGCTATATGTCCCAGGTCTCTGGAAAATCCCCAGTTCTCATTGTCACACAGACCTGAGAATCCCTCTAGCCTGGTTACTCTCTCCCATTCTGTAACCCTGAGTGTTGACCTAGTATTGACAGGCTCTTTCACCATAAAAATGTCATTTACAGTATTTTATGGTGAGTTAGAAAGAAGGTGTTCTGTTTTCCACAGCCTCTAGTTGTGACTCCATTTAGAAAAGGAAGCTTTGCAAATATGATTAAACTAAGGGTCTCAAAGTGAGACTCTTCAAGATTATCCCAAGTGCAATTTAAATTCCTTAGATAAACAGAGAGATGGGGAAGTCAGGTGAAAATGTAGCCACAAGCCAAGGGGACCTGAATCCCTCAGGTCTCTAAAACTGAATGAGGCAATGAAAGACCATTTGGGAAACTCTGTTATGAGAGAAAGTTTGAAGTCATAAATTAGATCTACACAAGTCCAATAGGCAAAACTCAGTTTTATTTCTACACACTAGCAGCAAGCAATCTAAACCTGGAATCAGGAAAAATAGTTTCAGGTATAATCACATCACAGAGTAAAACATTTAGGGACGAATTAAAAGCAAAGTAAAACGTGTACATTGAAAATGACAAAATACCCTTGAGAGAAGATGGAACTCATGAAGATGGTACATGTGGTGCTTGTGTGCTGCAGCCTCACTCGCGGGGGTGAGAGAAGCTCTTTCCACGCTCTTCCCAGCTCGGTGCTGTTCCTTCGCGCCACTCTGAGGGAGGGTGTGTAGATGCACAATGAAGTGTTTCGGGGTAAGAACGGGACACAACACCCTTGAAACCACAAAACAAAGCTGAAGGACTCCTGCCAACCAACCGAGAATAAAGCTGTAACAGTCAAGGCTGTGTGCTAACGATGTCCAAAAGTAAAGTCTTGAGGGAGCTGAAGACACGGCTCCCTTTCGGAGGATCCTAGTGAGTCCCAGCACCAACACCACGCAACTCGCAACCTGTCCCAGGAGGTCTGATGCCCTCTTCTGGCCTACAAGAGCACCTATGCACTTGTGGCACACACATGCACACACATACACACACATACAGATGCTCACACAGGCATGTACACACACATTGAAATAAACATTATATTTAATCTTGATAGATGAACATGAGAAAGATTTTAATACCTGCTCATGGAGAAGTAGAATGTGCTTACAATGAGAATACTAAAGAGAAACTAGACTTTTAAAAGAAAAAGGAGAGAACCTTGAGAACCAATGTCTAACTAATATAGTAGTCTGACTGTATGAGCAAAGTCTCATATAGAAAGAGGAGGTAAAGGGGGGTTACAAGAAATAATTACAGCAAACTCTCCAAATTTATATAAACTGGAAGTTTTAGAACATCTTTTCACCTAAGCTGGTAAACCTGAGAAACTCAAGCCAAGACACACACGATATCAAAATTCTGAAAACAAAAAGAAATAATTTGAAAATAACCTTAAAAAAAAAGACCTATCAAAATAAAGGAAAGCACCAGTTGAGATGAGAAGGAGGGAAGGGAAAGGGATATGATGTAATTTCATTACAATCTCAAATAAAAAGGAACAAAGTGTCCTGCCTGGCACATATACAAATACATTTATTCACACACATATTCAAAAAATAAGGAAAAGGAGGATGACAGGCATTTCTCAGTCAATGTGCTGGTGATAGAAAAGAGATGTGTTTTAAGAAGTGAGGGGGGAAAGGAGCTGTTTTCTGGTGCTACATCCAGAAAACTATGTCTCAAGGATAAGAGAAAGTTAAAGGAACCTACAGAAAAAGAAAAGGTGAAGAATTTGCTCCTGGTAAACAAAAAAAAAACAAACCTACATATCAAAATAGAGCAGGAATCTGAACGGAAACTCCCATAGAACACATGAGAAGGTGCAACGGGATGTCTGCTCAGCCAGGCAAGTGCTTAGAGCAGGGACCTGAATTTTACCCCAGAACCTATGTGGGGGTGGGGGTGGGGTGCTGAGTGTGTTGAAGTGTGTTTTGTAATCAGAGCACTGTCAAGGCAGGGATGGGGTCAGGGGTTAGCTCACTGGACAACCAGGTGAGCCAAATTGGCAAATTCCAGCTTCAGTGACCAGCCCTGTCTCAAAAATAAAATAAGGTGGACGGGGTCTGAGAAGACACTCAGTATCAACGTCTGGCCTCCATGCTCCAGCACACACTTGTGCACACGAACATACAAACACATCCACACAAACCACATACATGAACAATAAGTGTGAGAAGACAGAGTGGAGACAGGCAGTCCACACTGCAGCTGGGACTTCACAGCCTTCTCAGTACCTGATGGAACCGTGGGTGGTAAATGCAGCCAGAGCCTGCACTCTGATGATAACGCTCAGCCAGCAGGACCTGGCTGAAGCACTAACACACCAGACATGCCCTGTGGGACCTGTGACACATTTGCAAAAGCAGGCGATGTCCTGGGATAGAACGCAATGCAAACACAATTAAGAGAATTGAAACCTACAGTGTCCTCAGAGCATAATGAAGCCAAACTAGAAATCAATACAGAAGGACAACAGGAAGCTCTCTGAGCACTTGGAAATTACATGAGGGCTTCTAAATGAGCCCTGGTCTGAAAAGGAAGTCTCAAAGGGCATTTAGAAGTAAATAGATGTGACCAAATGGTTGAGAGTACAAGATGGTGTGTCTGTGTGTGTCTGTGTGTATGTGTGTGTGTGTGTGTGTCTGTGTATGTCTGTGTGCATGTCTGGGTGTATGTCTGTGTGTCTGTGTGTCTGTGTGTATCTGTGTGTGTGTCTCTGTGTATGTGTGTGTGTGTGTCTGTGTATGTGTGTCTGTGTGTATGTGTGTGTGTCTGTGTATGTCTGTGTGCATGTCTGGGTGTATGTCTCTGTGTCTGTGTGTCTGTCTGTGTATGTGTGTCTGTGTGTGTGTCTGTGTATGATGCAGCTACAACAGCAAGGGTGAGGAATAAATACCACTGCATAGTTACATCAGAAGCACAGAAATTGCTTCTGATCCATCTACATACACATTCAAGAAGCTGGGGAAAACATGGTGAACTAAACTGAAAACAGCATAAAGGAAGAAAAGAAATAGTGTGCAACATGGAATATACTCTATAAGACCTGAAACTGATGAAACCAAAGGAAGCAAAATAATAGAGAAAAACAGTGGGGAGAAATCTTGCTGTTCAGAGAAATTATAGCCTCTTAGAAAAACAACAAAAATAAAGAGAAGTCATTTTTAACAATTAAAAGACAGGAAATATTACAAAGACCCCAAATCAGCGGTTCTTAACCTTCCTAATGCTGTGACCCTTTAGTACAGAATCTCATGTTGTGTTGACCCACAGCCATCAAATTACTTTGTTGAAGATAACTGTAATTGTGCTACTGTTGTGAATCATAATATAAATAACTGATATGCAACCTGGTGGGGGTCATGACCCACGGGTTGAGAATCCTACCCTAAATTGGCACAGCTGTATCTAATGGGAACAGTGACAGTCATAAAGCCAGCACAGCTCCTTGACGAAGAGTGATGCGATCATTGTAGTGCAGTCTCCCACTCTTTTGGCCTTGCTCTCTACATGTTACACATTTGGTGGGGGTGAGG